>NW_028245801.1:0-115000 GCF_964263255.1 Lissotriton vulgaris | reverse complement strand
GGCGCCCTCTGGGGGCACCGTGAAGTTAGTGCCGGACAAGCTGGCAGTGTAGCCCTCGTCCTTGGGCACCGCCACCACCCCCTGCACCCACGTCCTCGGCGAGTGCTGGCCGAACATCCCCCAGCTCCCCCACGTCGGAGCGGGTGTGGTTGTTTTCGGTGTAGGTGCAGTCCACGTAGGCGTCCAGATGGAGGTGTCCTCCAGGGACCCCGGCAGGGTCCAGGCAGCCAGTACCAGCAGGAGAATCGTCCACATCCCCGTCAGTTGCATCCTACCCAGCGGCCTCTCGCTGCCCCGGGAACCAGCTCAAACCAAGAGGGCGGGCAGGGTCACACTCCCGAGTATTGCCCGAAAAGGCGCTTTATCCTTCGGCTGGAGCTCTTCACACACCGCGAGCTCCCTCCCCTGCGGCATGGGACTTTGCATTTAGACTGAAAAACAGATCCTTCCTACAGTGCACCCCCTCTTTAGAAGATACGCATACGTATTTTATTTTTTCAGCTCAACACGTAAATTACTGTGAATGTTGCGATTTTTCATTATAAAAGAAGGGTTGCGATGTGTTTGTCTCCCGTTTTTTAGGTCTCGTAGGCGTTGCTGTGCGAAGCGTGGTCTCGCTAGAGACCCTATTGTCAGCGAGTCTTCTTTCCAGGAGACGAGACAGGAGCTGGCCGCGCGCTCTGAATTGAGCGGGCCACGCGCACGTGAACGCGCTCTATGTGGCCAGCTCCTGTCTCCTCTCCTGGAAAGCTGTACCACACAGCCACACCTCCCCTTGCTTACGCATGCGCACAAACAGACACACACACGAGCGCACCTACACACACGCACGCACACATACAGAGACCCCCGCATCCTCCTCCTGACTACCCTGGTATCGTTCAGCTCTCTAATTGCATTGTGATCCGCTCGCGCGCTCTTCTAACCTAATCCCTGCACATTATTGATTATTTGCTTTCTCTTAGCGCCTTGACTACGTGCACCGCTAGACACTATTTACTGCACTGTAGTTTGCATTGATTGTGTTTACATTGGGATTGCGCTTCATCTGAATGCACCTCTGACCACTTGCTCATATCTAGACTGTGTTCGTGTAAAAAGCGCCTTAGAGTGTACTTATTTTAAATAGCGCTTTGCCGGCTTGCATTTAACTTGTCATTTCCTTGGGCTGAATTCTCTTCCTAATTAGCGCTTCCCTCCACGCTTGCACTCGCTCACACTGCGGTAGTACCCATACTATTCCTGGCCCTCAAAGCGCCCCTTTGCCCCCATTGCCAGTGCCCCCTCTCGCCCTGCATTGCCGCGTTTGTTGTTGTTGTTGCTGCCATTTTAGCTGTTGACCCGAGCCCTCCTTCGACCTCGCTCCCGCCTCCCTGCTGCCCCTCCCACCCACGAGAACCACAGGCCGTCCTCAGCCTCTGGAAGAGCTGTGACCATCTTGCCGTCCTGACGAGTGGTCGCTCCCCTCGCATCCTCCTCCTGACTACCCTGGTATCGTTCAGCTCTCTAATTGCATTGTGATCCGCTCGCGCGCTCTTCTAACCTAATCCCTGCACATTATTGATTATTTGCTTTCTCTTAGCGCCTTGACTACGTGCACCGCTAGACACTATTTACTGCACTGTAGTTTGCATTGATTGTGTTTACATTGGGATTGCGCTTCATCTGAATGCACCTCTGACCACTTGCTCATATCTAGACTGTGTTCGTGTAAAAAGCGCCTTAGAGTGTACTTATTTTAAATAGCGCTTTGCCGGCTTGCATTTAACTTGTCATTTCCTTGGGCTGAATTCTCTTCCTAATTAGCGCTTCCCTCCACGCTTGCACTCGCTCACACTGCGGTAGTACCCATATTATTCCTGGCCCTCAAAGCGCCCCTTTGCCCCCATTGCCAGTGCCCCCTCTCGCCCTGCATTGCCGCGTTTGTTGTTGTTGTTGCTGCCATTTTAGCTGTTGACCCGAGCCCTCCTTCGACCTCGCTCCCGCCTCCCTGCTGCCCCTCCCACCCACGAGAACCACAGGCCGTCCTCAGCCTCTGGAAGAGCTGTGACCATCTTGCCGTCCTGACGAGTGGTCGCTCCCCTCGCATCCTCCTCCTGACTACCCTGGTATCGTTCAGCTCTCTAATTGCATTGTGATCCGCTCGCGCGCTCTTCTAACCTAATCCCTGCACATTATTGATTATTTGCTTTCTCTTAGCGCCTTGACTACGTGCACCGCTAGACACTATTTACTGCACTGTAGTTTGCATTGATTGTGTTTACATTGGGATTGCGCTTCATCTGAATGCACCTCTGACCACTTGCTCATATCTAGACTGTGTTCGTGTAAAAAGCGCCTTAGAGTGTACTTATTTTAAATAGCGCTTTGCCGGCTTGCATTTAACTTGTCATTTCCTTGGGCTGAATTCTCTTCCTAATTAGCGCTTCCCTCCACGCTTGCACTCGCTCACACTGCGGTAGTACCCATACTATTCCTGGCCCTCAAAGCGCCCCTTTGCCCCCATTGCCAGTGCCCCCTCTCGCCCTGCATTGCAGCGTTTGTTGTTGTTGTTGCTGCCATTTTAGCTGTTGACCCGAGCCCTCCTTCGACCTCGCTCCCGCCTCCCTGCTGCCCCTCCCACGCTCCGCCCCCTCAACTATCCCTTTCAATGACCAATGCTCCAACGCGCAGCGTCCACGCGCTGCGGCCGCGCCGAAGGTGCGCCAAAGGTAAGCCCGTCTACGCCCGTCCGCGCCTGGACCGCGCCCAGCGCCAGACCCCCTGCCCCTCGCGCTGCCCAGACCTCCCGCATTTCCTACGATGCCGCCACCCTCCTAGCCCTTAACCCCGGTCGCGCCCCCAACTGCGTCCAAGCCGCTCCTGGACACACCCATGGACCTTTCTCTTGCTACTCCTGCAAATTCAGCGGCACCGATAACATCTCCGCTACGACCACACCACAGATTCCCGACCCTAACCACCTACAATGCATCCTTCTCAACACCCGATCGGTCCACAGACACGCCATTGACCTATGGAATCTACTAGACACCATCTCTCCAGACGTCGCCTTCCTAACAGAAACATGGATGAACGCTTCCTCCGCCCCAGACATCACCATTGCCATCCCTGAAGATTATAAGATCACACGCAAGGACCGTACCGGCCACACAGGAGGAGGAATCGCTATCGTCCATAAAAAATCAATCCACATCTCAACCAGCTCTGATGTCAACCTCGCCAACTCTGAACACCTTCACTTCCAGATCCACATCGACCCCAAGACCACACTCAGAGGCACCCTCCTCTACAGACCACCAGGACCCCGCGCAAAATTCAGTGAAGACATCACGGACTTCATCACTCCACACGCGCTCCCCTCCAAAGATTACATCCTTCTGGGAGACCTCAACTTTCACCTTGAAAAGAACAACGACCGCAACACCACCACCCTCTTGGACAACCTCGCCAACCTCGGACTTAAACAACTGGTCACCTCCCCCACCCACATCGCAGGTCACACACTCGACCCCATCTTCACCTCCAGCAATCATGTCTCCTTCAGCCACACTACGGATCTCCTCTGGACTGACCACAGCTGCGTTCACTTCACCTACAACAAGCCGAAACCCACCAACCACCTCCAACCAACTCTGCAAAGAAACTGGAACAAAATCACCATCGACCAGATCTCCTCATCGCTCCTTCTAAACACCCCAGCCCACTCTTCTAACCCAGACCAAGCCGCCGCCACCTTCACCCTATGGTTATCCAACACCGCCGACATCCTAGCACCACTGAAAAAACGTCATAGCAAACCTGGCAGCAAGAAGGCCTCATGGTTCAACGATGATCTTAAGAAGTCCAAGAAACTCTGCCGCTCCCTTGAAAAGGCCTGGAAAAAAGACCCAACCACTAGCACCAAGGACGCCTTCAAAAACGCCACCCGCACACACCACCAACTAATCCGAAAGGCCAAGAAAACGGCATTCAAGGATCGACTAGACAACAACGCCCACAACAGCAAGGAACTTTTCAACATCGTCAAGGAATTTACCAACCCCTCGGCCAACTCTAACGACATCACCCCCTCTCAAGCCCTCTGCGACTCCCTGGCTTTATTCTTCCACAACAAAATTGCAGACATCCACAACAGCTTCGACAACCAACCCGGAGACCAACCCACCCAACCATATGCTGAATATTCTCCCCCCTTGAACACCCTCAACGACTGGAACCCAATCTCCACTGAGGACACCATCCGCCTGATGAACTCCATCCACTCAGGATCCCCCACAGACCCATGTCCTCACCACATCTTCAACAAAGCAGACTCCGTCATAGCACCGCACCTCCGAGACGTCATCAACTGCTCCTTCAACTCCGCCACCTTCCCGGAAAGCTGGAAACACGCTGAACTCACCGCCCTTCTGAAAAAACCCACAGCGGACCCCACCGAACTCAAAAATTACCGCCCCATATCGCTCCTTCCTTTCCCGGCCAAAGTCTTCGAGAAAGCTGTCAACAACCAACTCGCCGCTTTCCTCGAAGCCAACAAATCCCTCGACTCCTCACAATCTGGCTTCCGAGCCAAACACAGCACTGAGACCACCCTCATCGCAGCAACAGACGACATTCGAACTCTACTGGACAATGGAGACACAGTCGCCCTCATCCTCCTCGACCTCTCTGCAGCCTTCGACACAGTCTGCCACAGCACCCTTTTACAACGCCTCAGAAACATCGGAATCCAAGGAAAAGCACTGGAATGGATCACCTCGTTCCTCACCGGAAGAACCCAGAGAGTCCGCCTTCCACCATTCAAGTCCGAGGCCACTGAAGTCATCTGTGGCGTACCACAAGGATCCTCACTCAGTCCCACCCTCTTCAACGTATACATGAGCCCCCTTGCGGCCATCGCTCGCCAACACAATCTCAACATCATCTCCTACGCGGATGACACTCAACTGATCCTCTCTCTCACCAATGACCCCAGCACCGCCAAAACCAACCTACACGAAGGAATGAAAGAAGTTGCCGAATGGATGAAACACAGCCGTCTGAAACTGAACTCAGATAAAACAGAAGTCCTCCTCTTAGGTACATCCCCCTCTGCATGGGACGACTCTTGGTGGCCGGAAGCCCTTGGAAAAGCACCCATCCCGACAGACCACGCACGGAACCTAGGCGTTATCCTGGATTCTTCACTTTCAATGAACAGACAAGTCAGCGCCGTATCCTCATCCTGCTTCAACATTCTTCGCATGCTCAAAAAAACATTTCGCTGGATCCCCACCGAAACCAGAAAAACAGTCACCCATGCTCTGGTTACGAGCCGACTGGACTACGGAAACACCCTCTACGCAGGTACTACCGCTAAAATCCAGAAGAAACTCCAACGAATCCAAAACGCCTCAGCCAGGATCATATTAGACATCCCGCGTAACGAACACATCTCTGGCCACCTGAAAGACCTCCACTGGCTGCCCGTCGATAAGAGGATCACTTTCCGACTGCTGACCCACGCACACAAATCACTCTACGACATCGGACCAGAATGCCTCAACTCACGACTGTCCTTCTACACCCCCTCCCGCCAACTACGTTCTTCCAGCCAAGCCCTCGCCACTGTACCCCGCATCAACAAGACCACCATGGGTGGAAGATCCTTTTCATACCTGGCAGCTAAAACATGGAACTCACTCCCCACTTACCTTCGCCTTACCCAGAACCACCTAGCATTCAGAAAGCAACTTAAAACGTGGATATTTGACAAGTAACCATCCTCCCCTCCCTTAGCGCCTTGAGACCCTCTGGGTATGTAGTGCGCTATATAAATTCTTTGACTTGACTTGACTTGACATTCACACACACTCGAGCGCACCTACACACATTCACACACACACACACATACAGAGCCCCCCCGCTGCACACACAAGCGCGTACACACACACACACACACACACGCGCACCCTCCCACCCTCCCCACAGGTAAGGCCCACTTATCCCCACCCCGGCCTTCAGCCGCCACCGCGGGGCTCTCCCTCGGGCATGGGAGCCCCGCGTCATCAGCACTGCTTCTCTCCGTGGCACTCCGTGGGCGCGTGCACGGGCTTCCGAAGACGGAAGTCCCGCCCCACAGAAGGTTTCGGTTTCGCTCACGGCTTTTCAAGTCCTTGCTACGGAGGGCGACTGTAGGAGCACAGGACACTGAATCCTTCACAGGCAGCCATCAAGCTCTAACACCGAGCGCAAGAATCACAGGTACTTCCATCCGTCACTAATCGGATTAGGGGGGTTGCTACTTGCCACCCTCCTCTTTGTGACTAGCTTCTTGAGCGCATTCCTCCTCCTATGTGGCAGGTTAGCCCAGGTCCCTCCCCGAGTGTGCTCGTTCATCTCTGGCTTGCTGAGGGCAGACATGTTTGCCTTTCGTGTGTCCACATGCCCAGTAATGCCTCCTGGCCTCCTCCCTAATGGAAATGTTTCCAGGGATCCTTTACAGAGGTTGAACTGTTCTACTTGTGCACGCCGGCCAGGGTGCTTGGCCCGTATCTTTTGATTCCCTCTTGTGTCTATGAACTATGAGTCGGGCAGCCTAGTACAGCGTGCGATAGTTGCCCTTAACAGGTCCTTCCACTTTTCAAGATTTTACAGCCTGGTGCCTGTAATCTTCATTCCTTGCCATCACACTGGACATGATAAACTGTGTTCATGACCTCTACCCATGACTGACCATTCGAACCGGGCTTGTCTGTTGCACGAACAGTCAGTTTGATTGCTTTTTGCTCGTCACATTGTATCACCAGCTTGCAAGTGTCATCTTCCAATGACGGCGCCCCCAGACGGGATCTGTCAGCCTGACGTGTTAAGCGGAGACCCCCTTACGTTTATAGCCCATTCACGGTATATGTGAGCGGCCAGTAGTAAATGCCTGATTTCTCCAGTTTGTTTCTTTGCACTATACCTGTCCAGCATTTACATACCAGCATGACCACTCCCAGTGGCCGTGCTTCAGAGTGAATCTGACAGTATGGTGCTACTAAGCGCCGCCACTCAGAGCAATTGTGCCTTTGTACAGGATACAGAGGTCAGTGCTTCTAAAGCATAGCCACTCGCACACACATAATGACTGTTCCAACTCGCTTGGTTAGTTGTGCAGGTCCGCATGATCTCTTCCAATGAATGTGCTTTTGCTCCAAATCTGGCAGCCTAAGCATGACCCCCGGCCCACCATGCGTGTGATGCAAACACAACCCGATTGGCTGGTGCTGGAAAGCATGGATCCTCATACATGTCCTTTCATCTTCACAGTGAGTCTGTACTCTGTTCAACACGTTGCCTGTAAACTGTAGCAGCCCCCACCAACCGTCCCCCTTCTCAATCTGTTCTCAGGTCTGGACCTGACACATGGGTTCCTATCTCGTATCTCATTGTCTTGCTTTCTCCTTCACTTGCCTGACTCCGTGGTGCCTTAAAATGGACCTTTGCACACCTGTCCCGTCATCTTGCACCTGCTAGCCTGTAAGCATCAATCCGTTTCTGCTTTCCTCATCTCCTTGCATTTACAGCCACTGGCCTATAGACTTGAATCCTCTCTCTGTTTGACCATTCACCCTTTTGTCTGCCATCATGGTTTATATTCATTCAGTGGCCCTGGCTGCTTGACCCTCCCAAAGACGATGTCCCCTCCTCTGTGAATGCAGAAAGCACGCAAGCCATGTTTTGGTATTGACATTTATTAAACCAGGTTAATTTCACCTCAGACAGGTAGCAGTAATGTCTATCTTCTGGAGACCGAATGATGCTTCCATATTATAATGAAACAAGCACTTGGACCACCCTTCACGATTCATGTTTTCTGCGTTATTTGTATGGACCTTTGTTTCCAGTCCGAGGTAGTAAGGTGTGCTCTTTATTAATTTCTGTGCGGCTTGCAGGTCCTATTATTTTTTAAATCTTTGTGTTTCTCTTTAAAAAAAAAAAAAAAAAGACGGCATCTAACTCCATATCCCTTCGCCTCGTCCCGTGCTGTGTGCTGCTGTTCACCTCTGCATTTGGTTTTACACCCCCCCACCCCCCGATCACACCATCACTGCTGCATGATTCTTTTCTTCAGGGGACCTCTCGGCCACCACCTTCCTGCCTATTGCACTGTTAACGGTCCGCATCCACTGCGCCTCGTTGATATTAGGATTATTTCACGTTTACAAATTCAGAACTTTTTTTCCCACATAAGGTATCCTTGCCGATTTTGTTTAGTTTGAAAAGAAATTCATGCGACACATTGTCATATACAATGCCAATAACTCAAACTTTAATGCTGCGAGACCTATTGCATTGCAAATGCTTGTTTCATCTTCTTTTCTGTAAAAGTTAAAGGTTTGTAAACGAAGCAAGAGAAAAACAAAACTCACCAACTAAAGGGGCAAACCAAAGATTAAAGCAAATATTACCGAGCTACAACTAAAAAAGGTGATGCCACATAAAACAAGCGCTCGCCATTTGTCTCCTAAGCCCCGTCCTTTTCAGATTGGGGCCGTGTTTTTGAGTTTCTTTCTAGGATGTAAACAGTCAAAAACACGCCCCCCAGTCTGAAAAGGACAGGGCTTACAGACAAATGGTTCTTCTTTCTATCTAAGCCCCATCCTTTTCAGACTGGGTGGCGTGTTTTTGACTGTTGTTTACAGCCTAGAAAGAATGTCAAAAACATGCCCCCCAATCTGAAAAGGACGGGGCTTAGATCCAAAGAAGAACGTCACTGGGACCTCTTCTCCAATGGCTGGTCACTGTTTAGTAGGCCAGCCATTGGAGAAGAGGGGCGGGGTTAACCTCGCTACTCAGTCATTAAATCTCGCGAGCTCGAGTGCGCACCCGACGCCACGCAAGACCTAAAAAATGTGTATGAAAAAAATGGGGGAGAAAAAAGAGGCAACAAGTTAGGGAAACGGACTTGTGTATACATACCACAACAGTAATGGAGAATTCAATTATTTAAGCCGTTATCATTTGTAAATGATTCAACTGTCATTCCAATTATAGGTTTTTCCATGAATCTTCCGTCTAGTTTGAGATAAATGCATAGCACCGAGTCCAAAATCCTAACCATATCCACACTTCACTTGAAAGTGGGATGTTTTATCATAACTGTTAAGGAAGCATACTAAGTTGAGCGATTTTAAATAGTACCTACCAGAATGTTACAGAACCAGCCTCCAATCCGTTTACTAGTCCATTCTCCAATTAGAACTTCTATTTAGATGTAGACAAATGTAAGCCAGAGGGCCAATCTGCCTATCACCAAGCACCTAAAAACATAAGGACAAAGTGTCTAACTATAGTATGTATGTTGACACAAGCATAGTACATCCAGCGTGAGATTAAGTCTGTCCCCACATGGAGCCCATCTTTGACATGTATAGTTATACACACCCGAGAGCTTATAGCAATGGGGAGAAGACGGAGATCCTTCTCTTAGGTAAAAACAGAGACCTTTGGCAGGATACTCACTGGCCGCCATCCCTGGGCGTTTCTCCTATTCCAGCTACCCATGTCAGAAACTTAGGGGTGCACATCGATGACACACTATCGATGAAACAGCAGGTCAACAAAGTGGCTGGTACTTGCTTTACTATCCTCAAATGGCTGCGGAAGATTATCTGGATGTTGCCTGTTGATACCCAGAAGACCGTAGTCAATGCCCTTATTACATCATGGCTTGACTACGGTAACATCCTTTACCTGGGTTCCAACTTAGCCGTGATCAGGCGGCTTCAGCTTGTCCAGAACTCCGCAGCCAGGTTGCTGTGTAAAATCCCCAGGACAGCGAGGATTTCTAAGCACCTTAAGGACCTCCATTGGCTCAGGGTGGAGAACCGGGTTCGGTTCAAAGCCCTGAGCTACATGTTTAAAATAAAGGCAGGAACTGCACCAAAGTATTTGGAAAAATTAGTTAGGCCCTATTCTCCTGCACGTAATCTCCGTTCTTCAAATGCAGCAAATTTTGTGGTACCCAGATTTAATCTGGCCAGAATGGGAGGGAGATCCTTTTCCTATCTGGGACCAGTCCTCTGGAACTCCCTTCCCCCAGCTTTACGAAAGGAGGAAAACTTTGCCAGCTTTAAGAAAAGCGTTAAAACCTGGCTTTTCAATAAATAATTGTGGTCTCTGGCCGTTTTGCTTTCTGTGCTGTTGGATTCTTAGTCCTGGCGCCGGGAAACCCTTTGTGGGTATCTGCGCGCATTACAAATGCAAAAAATAAATAAATAATAATAAATAGCACTGGACCACTGTTTCACCATAGTTGAATGTGTATGGCTCCTTTTGACAAAATCAGAGAACCATAAAAATATCAAAGCAAATTTCTGGAGCGAGCAGGTCTCATGCGTACATAAAAAAACAAGGTAAAGACCCCAACGGCATGCTTGCAATAAGCATCTGAACTTGTAGGAATCAAAGCAAAAGTCCAGTTCTCCAATAGCATGTGTAGCATAATATGGTAAACATGCCCTCCAACCAACAAATCCCTACACAACAGCCAAAACCAAAATGTCTAATGTATCGCACTTAAGTGTGCATCTGGCTTTATCACCGCTATGAACGAAATGTAACCCCCCCCGCCAACCAGTCAAACATAACAGGTCTGTCTAGTCTTAGTCGCATCTAGGGGAAATGGGAAGCCCACATGCTCTTCAGAGAAATGCCTCTCAACCAACTGTAAAAAAATGATTGAGAAAACTTACTGCAATTGGTGCCAAGGGGTATCCGAACACTCAACAGTGCCTATCAATGACATTATTCAGGCAACAGGCATCACGCCGGCTGTAGAACATGTTTCTAAAGTCGAGTAATGTGATCGGCCATCTTTGAAAAGTAAAAAGTCCAACAAATTAAACAGACAGCTGATCCTCTCCATGAGTCAGCAGGTGCGGTCGTCGCAATCGGTACAAATACTAAAAAACTAAGTAAAGCTCCCCACCAGTCATTTGAACTGTCAAGTGGAGGTGATAATACCTTTTAACGTGAAGAATTTATAATATCCACCCATCGATGTTAATCAAATCCAGGTCCAAATAGCTGAACTGGATGTTAAATTAAAGCTTCCGCTATGTCAGAGGGACAATGCATTGTGTGTCAAGCGATTGCACTTAGAAGTACTTTCAAACCCACCTCTGGCTAGCGAAATATTGTGTGCGGATTTACCCTCCTTCATGTTAAGAGTATGTACCAAATGTGAACACAAATAGAATAGGAGGACGACAGCCCATGTATCCCTGGTAATAATCTCAAATGATGTACCACAGTATGCGGTCATATAGAACAACAAAGCAGAGCACGACTGCCCGGTTATGTCCTTCAAAAAGGCTCCTGATTCCACTAATGCACACACGGTGCAAAGATTGTGCAGACTGATTACGTCCAAATGACTTCCTTAAATGAATGAATGGTAAAGGGGGGCATGGTGGAATAATGAATTCAGACCAGAAAAGTGAAAGAACAAAAAAACATACAACAGGAAGTAAGTGTAGGGGAGATGAGATTCCAGGATATCGATCAGAGTTTCCATATAAATGCAAATCCAAAAAATAACACGCCATAGATAAAAATATGTTTGGAAAAAGCCTGAAGTCAACAAGCATATACGAATATCACTAATACTTAAAAGTATAAGAGAACATTATATAATTCATAAGAAATAATGTAGTTCTTCATCAATATTGTGCCCCATTGCTGCACTTCGAAGGCAACCTATACATGCGGCCTCTTTATGTGTAGATGTCAATTCTCCATTGCCACCCTTCACGCCAAGGGGGACATGGTCTATGCCCAGGAACCATACCCTGTTGTCATCCGTGCTACCCACATATATTTTGTCACAACCACATCCCATGATGTAAACAACTAATTTGGTCTTCTGGTTGATGTGGTGTCTAATTTCATATGTTCTATTGGTGTTGTAATTTTGCCAAATGGCCACATATTCCATTCTTGACAGGGGTTAAGCCCTTAAACTGGGACTGGTAGCCATGCCCCCGCTCTTGCAGTAGTAGTGTAGCTGGGGCACAACTAGTTCCTTATAGTTTTGCCCTACGGAAAGTTATTTAGTGGTTGGTTGTTATATTTTCCTTGAGCCCAGGAACTTCCGTAGCAAATCCCAGTGTGCTTTTTTTTCCTATATATCTTGTCACTAAGTGTAGTGCGCTGCGGGATTAAGGAGAGATGAGTTTGTATTTTCTCTTTTTCCAATTGGGTCCCTTAATTTCTTGTCTGGTTTAACATCCATTTCTTGTTTCTGCTTTTGTCAGAGTCCTTTCATAATACTTCCTGTTCAGAAATCTATTTCATATTGGTGATATTGGAAGCAATTTACTCTTCTGAACAGTAGTTGCGCCTAACCATTTCACCAAAGGGTACAGTACGTTCTTAATAAACATAGAATGTGTACTAGTTGCATGAAGGGTGCTATTGCACGCCGTGGGTTTCCTAAACATCGTACTTTGTATGGTGTTGTCCTTCACATAAATTAAGTCCAAGAACTCAATCTTTTCTCTACTATGATTCAGGGAAACCTAACATTGTAGGGGTTGCCATTAAGGAAATAATGACATTTGATCAGTTGGTCCCCAGTGCCATTCCATAGTATAATATCATCAGTATACCTCCCCCAGAAGACAATGAAGTCCATTCGGGGGGAGGCATATTGATTCAGGCATGCTTCCACTTCCACAAACCAATGAATAGACCTGTGGAGGAAGGACAAACCTGGAGCCCATGGCCATACCTTATATCTGTTGGTACCAGTTTCCGTCATGTAGGAAATAGTTTTTAGATTTAAGATTATATTCATCATTTCAACAAGCATTTCATTGTGTGCCAGATGATCCGCAGTCCTAGTGCGAAGAAAAAAACTCAACTGCCATCTTCCCAATGTTTTTTTTAATACAGGTATATAACCCTGTCATATCCATTGTTACTACCATAAGTACCTGGGACCGAGTCACGTCCTCAAATTTATGCAATACGTCAGTTCTATCCTGTATGTGGCCAAAAACGATTTACAAAAAGGGGGTGGTGATGAACAGAGTGTCTGAGTTAAACAGACCACTCTTACCCAGTCCAAAGATCAGGGCTTGATCCATCACCGTTATTTATCTCACTGCCCCATCCCAGCTCAGAACCTGGCTATATGCAAATCAGTCTGTCCCTGGCCCAGTGCATCATGGGAACAGGGCAGACTAAACTACCAAGCCAATTCTTCACCAGAAAGGAGACAAGCTACCGGGGACCAGTTTCTGGCATTAATTCAGAGACTCTGTCCCTCACCACCCCTTGTTGTAAATATTTTTGTCCACCCTAAGCGTGGAAGGGTATACTCAGATGTGAGTCCCTTGCTCATTGCACCATCAGGATTCAAGCAAGCCGGGCCGAAGACGGCTGAAATGCCAGAAACCGGTCCCCGGTAGCTTGTTTCCTTCCCAGTGTAAGAATTGGCTTTTGTAGTTTGGTTTGCCCTGTTCCCATCATGCACTGGGACAGGAACAGACTAATTTGCATACAGCCAGGTTCTGAAACTGGGATGGTGCAGTGAGCTAAAAAACGGTGTTGGATCTAGCCCTGATCTCTTGACTGGGTGAGAGTATTCTGTTTAATTCAGAGACTCAGTCCCTCACCACCCCTTGTTGTAAATATCTATCCTGTATGTAAGCAGGAAGATTACGAACAAATATCTTCAAAAAGGTATCCACATATTCCGAAATCTATTCAGTGGTTGAGGCTATACAGGAAATTGTCATCCCGAGGGCAAATCCCTGCCTGTTTATAACTTTTTGGTGATCTATAAATGCACGGATAGCATGGGTCTTTTACAGACAGGTAGCTATGTTTCTCGTTCGTCATCAGATAGCTCTCACGCCAGTCTTGTTAATTTCATATTAATGCGAGTGGCTAGTGCTTCAATGGGGTTATACGCTCATAGTAGTTGGTATCAGTAGGTTGCTATTCATATCCCCAATGAATTGAAAACTTTATTGTATAGTTAATTAAAACCATTACAAAAAATACAAATATGATAATATGCTAAAAACAGAACATTTTACACTAATGTGAGAGTAATAAAATTTAAAAATGGAGGTAGAAGCAAATGTCTTTCTGGGGTAAAGAATAGCAGTTCCAAGTTCAAGATGTTGCCAATGTTCTTTGCTTTTTCTCAAAATATTCAATAAATTTGATATACCTACAAATGAATTGCGGGTCTGTTGTGCATAATGTTTGTATAATCGCGGACCTGCAGGTACGTATTCCATACTGCTTGAACTTGGCTTTCAACCAATTCCGACGTTCTTGTATAAGAGCCGGGCAGATGCAAATCAGGTGGATAAAGTCTTGTCTTGCTGCACCGCATAGTCCGCACCCTTCACTTTCTTGGAACTTCCACTTAGGACGCTCTGCATTAGTTGGCAGACTACCCAACCTTATATTAAGGTATTTGCGTTTGATATAGGGCGAAAAGGCCAGGTCCAGGAAGTGCGCCGGCACTAGTTTTTTGTATGATTTGGATAGTCATCCAGGCATGTGACCGCAGACTAAAATCAATTTTTTCGTCCAACAATGAGTGTTTAATGGCTGCCTTCCTGACCACCTGTTTGAATGAAGGTACTTGGAGCTTGGATTCCCAAAGTCCAGCCAGATTTATTGATTCTATTGACATTTTAAGGTACTTGGCATAGTTTGAGTTTGGACATTTGATGATGGTTTCCCACATAGCACGATAGATCATGATCTCTTGGTGCATCCAGACATTGTACCAGAATTTTATGGTCTCATACTTCCTCAGCAGCACTTGAGATTTCAGGCCAAATTCCAGTCTTTACTTGGTAGCGCGAAGACACGCTTATAAATTTTCATTTGCACTTTATCCAAAAGTTGTGTGCTCTTGCCATGGTGCAATACACTCCCGTAAACTATCGTTGGAATTAGTTTAGCTTTCATTATTGTTAACAGTGGTGAGACCAAAGGACCTTTGAGTTCGGTTGCTAAGCTCATAAAGGCGTGCGTTAGGGCCGTGCCCTTTTCCGTGCTGTTGAATTGTGCCTGGAAATTAAGACGCTTATCCAGCAGTATTCATATCCCCAATGTAGTCTCTCTTATTCATAATCACTACATCGCCCCCCCCTTTGCTTCTCTGACTACAATATAATCATCAGCACTTGAGTCTTTAAGTGCAGTTCTTTCAGCCTGAGTGAGGTTGTGTTCCTTTTGTGTATTTCATAGGCCATTCAATCATAGCATGTATGTCATTCATCACCTTTTCCCTAAAAAGGTCCATGTTTCCATTTGTACTATTAGGTGCAAATTTAGTACAGGGTTTCAGACCACTGTCTACATGTTCATTCTCCACGATGTCTAAATGGGTTCCAAGTATGTCAACATTCACACAATCATCCCCCCAGCATTGACATTGATATCTGTAAATCAGATATAGTTTGTAAAGGTGGCTGAGTGCGTTGAATCATGGGCACTGGTTTCATTAGGTTTGAGTTGAAGAAATCTTTTAATTTAAACGAATGTGTAAACTTTTACAAATCAAAAACTGTTTACCAGGTCTCCCATCCGTAAGGGACAGAAACCCAAACCTTTACTTAGCACATTGCTTTCTGTGACGGAAAAAGATTAGACATCCTGTTTTCTGGCTTTTGTTCTCTTTTTGCCATTTTGTTTCCTAAAGGCATCCACTCCATTCCTACTAAAAGTCGATTAACCTACATCTACTTCCCTGTTTAGTCTTTGATATGACCTACAATTGTACCTCGGTAGAGCAGTATCTCATGGCATTCACACACCACATGAACTAAGGATGCATCCTCCTCTTCTATCTCGGGTAAGAGTGTGCTGTTGTTGGGAACATGACATGTAATCGTGGAGGTCTGAGGAAAAGGTAGATAACCCCCGTATTGTAATAGACCCAACCCGCACAGCTGGTGCCCTAAGGCTTCCAAGTAAACAATATTAATCAAGGAATACTCCAAATAATCCAAAGATCCAATTAAACCGTGTCAAAAAGCTCAAAGTTATTTCAATTTAACCAAAAAGGATTTAATGAGTTGCTTGTAGGCTTGGCGTATGCTTTACAATGTTGTTTCACACGTGCAGACGACATGAAAGTAGCATTCTGTATTTGAAAAAAAATATTAATAGCTGTAACACATTACCCAGTGCAGTCACCCTTCATCAGGGGTAACTGAAAATAAAGAGTCATTAATTACAATAAGGCGTTGCATCACAGGTTTAGGTTTAAATCTTTTTATTTGAAATCTGCGCCTGGAAAACAAGGTAATCAATGCAAATTTTACATAGCCCTCATCAATCATAAACTTGGGAAGGATTATGAGAATTCTCAGCTGAGTGACTATAGTAGTCCTAACTTTTCCCAACCCACAGCAAGATGGAAAGACATGAGGTAGAACATGCCAACCGGGCGAAAAGCCCCTCCTCCCCAAACCCCCCCATTGCCCCCCCCTCCCCTCACCCTCCTGTCCAGTGCTCAAACTGTCCTTCGCAATTTCTTCACATCAGATCCTGTCATATACCTCCTCTGTCCTTCCCTCATGAGGTCCCCCTCTCGGAACCGGTGAGTCTCAACAAGCGAAGGTACTTTGGGCAGGTAAGCTCTCTAAATTCAGTAATCAAAAGTGAGCGGAACGGTTGCCAAAGTTCTTCATATTGATCTATATCTCCGGCAAGAGTAAGCGACATCTTCTCCATCTCCAATACACCCCACAGTCGATGGAGCCAGCCTGTAGTGGAGGGGTGAGTGGTGGTGCGCCAGTGTATTAAGATATTTTGCACAGCAGAGCCTAGTGCGATAGCTATCTGACGTCCCCTACGTGAGCGCAAAGGGTATGTCAAGGGGTTAGGAAGTCCAAGTATAATGTACATAGGAAAGCGTGGCAGGTCAGTGTGAAAGTGAGTGTCAATCTTGTCTAGTACTTGCGTCCAATATGGCTGTACCAGGAGGCAGTCCCACAAGATGTGCAGTAGCGTGCCAAGGTGCCCACAACCCCTCCAGCAGTTTTTATCTTTGCTACGGTCCATCTCGCCTATTCGTTCCGGGGTGTAGTACCAGTATGTGGTGATCTTAGTTAGCGTCTCTGTAAGTCCGGTGTGGTATGCTGAGTGTCGTGCCCTGTAAGAAATCTGGTCCCATTCTTTGTGGCTCAGGGTCCTGCCTAACTCCCGCTCCCAGCGTTCCCCGCCCAGGTTATAGAGGTGGTTTGATTGCGGTTGAAGGAATTTTTAAAGATCAGATATTAATTTAGTATCCGTGGTGCGGGATAGGAGCCATCTCTCATATGGCTGAAGGCGCCTGTCCGCCATTTCCTTCACCTGTGGTTGGAGTGCCCAGTGGCGGACCTGAAGGTAGCGCATCCGCTCCATTTCGGGGAAGTTGTATTCCTGCCTGAAGAGCGGGAAGGAGAGCACGCCCTCCGGGCTATGGATGTGACATAGGCAGCGACATCCCTCTGATCGCCAATGGGCATAGACCCCCTGGCCATGCCCGGGGTGAATTCCGGGTTATCTACCAGAGGCGTGAGCGGCGATGGGAAGGTGGTAAGATCATGTGTAGTGTTAGTGGCATCCCATACTTGTAGTGGTACCCTTGTGATGAATGAGGAGTAGAGGTTAGCCGGGCGGGTGGCTTTGTTAAGGAATGGGATCTCCTGAAGCGGGCGCCCTGCCACGGCTTGGTTCTGGAACAGCCAGTGTTTTTCGGACTCCCATTTGCTCCATTCCACCAGATAGCTTAGCTGCGCTGCCTGGAAGTATTTATGTAGATCTGGTATTTCTAGTCCCCCTGCCTCAGGAGCCAAAGTAGTCAGTGCCCTCCTCATTCTCGGCTTCCGACCCTGCCAGATAAAACCGGCGAGGTCAGTCTGTGTTTGTCGTATCCATTCCGCGGGGGGCCGGAGTGGTAGGGCTCGGAAAAGAGACAGAATTTGGGGTAAGATGGTCATTTTGACCGCTGCTATCCTGCCCAGCCAAGAGAGGGGGAGATTTCTCCAACGGCCCAGTTCTTAGCGAATTTTCTTCTGAAGCGCACTATAGTTGACCGCAGTCATTGTGGGGACTGTGGGGGTCAGCTGGATCCCCAAATAAGGCACCGCGTCTGTCGCCCACTGGATGGGAAAAAGGGACCGCAGGTATGTCTTGGTGGGGGGTCTCAGAGATAGGCCGAGGGCCATAGCTTTGTCAGTATTCATTTTAAAACCAGCAACCGTCGCAAAGGCGTCCAGTTCTGCCATGCATGCCGGCAGGGCTGTCTGTGGGCTGCTCAGTGTGAGTAAGACGTCGTCTGCATAAAGGCTAATGGTGTGTGTGTGTGTAGCCACCGAACTTTATTCCCGTCGCTGTTTCATTTTGGCGTATCCTCTGGGCAAAGGGCTCCATATATAAAGCAAAGAGCAGAGGCGACAGTGGGCACCCCTGCCTTGTGCCCCTCTCGATGTTGAAGCTCTGTGAGCTATAGCCGTTTACTCGGACCACCGCCTTAGGAGCTCTATAACAGTTAAAAATGAAAGTGCAGAATTTCTCTCCAATGCCAATCTTCTTCAAGACCATCTCTAGATACGGCCAGTGGACCCGATCGAACGCTTTCTTGGCGTCCACCGTGAGCATCATATGCTCCCCGGGAATTCGGGAGGTTTTTTCTACTAGGTGTGTGACCCACTGTTTGGCGGTTCGGGATAAATCCCGCCTGGTCCGGGTCTATAAGTCCTGGTAGGTGAGGACCCAGTCTTGCCGCCAGGATACTAGTGTACAGTTTGAGGTCTACGTTTAGTAGCGAGATGGGTCTGTATGAGCCACACTTGGTTCGGTCTTTCCCAGGTTTCGGTATGACTGAGAGGGACGTACGCAGAAGGTCAGAGGAAATAGCACCGGGTTCCGAGAAAGTATTAAAAAGATGGGTGAGGATGGGGGCCAGAGTTGTGCAAAAGGAATTGTAAAAAAGGGCCGTAAAGCCATCTGGCCCCGGGGCCTTCCCTGGTTTGAGTTTGGAGATGGCAGAAATCACCTCCTCGATGCGATTATCCCTTTTTAGGTGTTCCGCCTGGGAGGGCTCTAGGGAGGTTAATGTGACCGAGTCCAGATAAGTCGCCGTCTCTTGGACGTCTAGAGGGTCACTAGTAAAAAGAGTCGCATAGAATTCCTGAAAAGTTGCTGCGATCTCTGCGTTCTCCGTGGCCATAGATCCGCCTGGACGAGAGAGTTCTTTCACTATCTGCTGTTGGCGCATGGGTCGGAGCCTATTTGCCAACAATCGGCCACATCTATCCCCTCCCGTGTAGTAGGCATGTCGCAGCCGCAAGGCTGCGTATTCTGCCCGCTCCATATCTAGCGCTGATAGGAGATGTCTAGTCATTTTAAGTTGTTTCCATATTCTCGGAGCCCCCGTTCGTTGGTGGATGCGCTCAAGCTCCCGCACCCTCTGCGTAAGTTCATCCCGTTTGTGTTGTCTGTCTTTATTCTCTGCTGAGGAGATGGCTATAAATTCCCCTCGAAGTACTGCCTTTAAGGCCGCCATTGTGTGGCCCGAGTTGTCGTCGTTGGCGTTGTGTAACTGATAGTCTTGGATAACGTCCTGAATGCGTTTCATAACGTCATTTCTATGCAGAAGAGTGTCCCGCAGTCGCCAGATCCTAGGGGGGATCGAGGCAGGCGGTAAAGCGAGGGTGGTGATAACCGGCGCATGGTCTGACAATGAAAGTACCCCTATCTCCGTTGAGGTGGACATAGCGCAAACTGGGCTTGAAGCCAAGAGGTGGTCCAGTCTGGCATATGTTTTGTGTGCGTTAGAATAGTAAGAGTATTCTCTGTCGTGTGGGTGTGTGCGGCGCCAGAGGTCGTGGAGATAGAGTTCTGCTAGTCGGTCTGTGCAGTTGGCGGAGAACGCACCGGTCTGTGGAGTACGTTGTGCTGACCTATCTAGTACCGTGTCGAACACCATGTTGAGGTCCCCCCCTAGTATTATATGTCTGTCTGGTGTATCAGTGACGTCGGTGGGGGCAGAGTGCAGAAATCGTTTTTGGCCGTCGTTAGGACTGTAGATGGACCCAATAGTAAATACTAGACCACCCAGGGCAAAGTGATATGCCAACAATCTCCCCTTTTGTTCTGCACTTTTATGTAGGACCTCCCCTTTAAATGTCCGTGCCACTAAGATCGCTACTCCTGCTGTCTTTTTGGGGCCCGAAGAGAAGAGCCGGGTCGGAAACTTCCGGGAGCGGAGTCGATGACATTCCCGAGCCATTAGATGGGTTTCTTGTAGCAAACAAATGTCTGCGTGGGAGTTTTCTAGTAGGGACAAAATGCTGCGTAGTTTGACAGGGTTGTTTAGCCCTCGTACATTCAGGGTTAGGATCTTAAGGGTTGTAGGCGGCATGATGACCGTTGGAGACAGACCTGCTAATCCCCATCCCTGGGGAATGCTGAGTGTTGACATGAGGACTCGACTAATCTGAATAGGACGGAGCACTGGACAGCCCACCCTCTCTCCCACCCTTCCCCCTCCCTTCCCCGGCCAACTCCCCCCCCCCCCCCGCCTTCCCCCAACTTCTTGCCCCAGCACCAACCACTTCCCCCTCAACCTCCATCCCCACCCCCAAACCCCCCCCAGAACAATCCTGCATAAAACTGCTACTCATAGTCTCGGGCCTATCAGGACAGTGTTCAGGTCCGTAGAGAGTCAATGTAGTGGGTAACGTGGCAGCGGCTGACTCAGCTGCTCCCCTGCCCATCCCCCCCATGTATAGCTATGGTAGAAGAAACACATTCCCCTTTATCAACATCTTACAGTTTGGTCGCTGTGTTGTCAACCACCTCCTGTATCGCTGCCTCTCGTTCCTGAGCAGCCGTGGTGGGGTCAGGCCTCGGGAGAGATCTGGGTGACCGCCGCCGTCGCACGGTCTGCCACCCCCCCCTCCGGAGCGTCGTGTGGGTCCGTCCTGTGATTTACCTGGTGAGGCTTCTCTCGATCCATCTTCTTCTGGTATTTCAATGCCCAACAACGTACAGGTGTCTTGGAGAGATCTAAGTTGATGCAGTGACCCCTTCCATTTGAAAATAAGGCGGTATGGATGGCGTCAGGAGTATGGCACTCCGTTGTCTCTTAGACAGTTTGTGGCAATTCTGAAGGCCTTTCGTTTCTGCATGGTTATGGCCGAGAGATCCTGGAAGAGGGCCACAGTGTCCCCTTGAAACTGGATTGGGTGTTTCGCTCGAGCCTCCCTCAAGATGTATTCTTTCAGTGCGAAGTCAGGGAGGAAAGCCAGTATGTCCCTGGGGGGGGGGGGGGGGGGGGGGGGGGGGTGTTCGCCGTGTCCTTCCGACTCTGTGCGCCCGGTCAATGCAAATGTCAAACTCACCGGACTCCCCAAGGTGACCACGCTGTTCCCCTCGGATTTTGACGTGACTCCCCGGACCCGTATGTTGTTCCTCCGAGAGCGATTCTCCAGGTCCTCAAAGTGCGCCTGTAGGTCCACCTGCTGTTCCTGAAGACGGATGATCTCTTGTTGGAGCTGTTCTACCTCCGTGCTGCGAGTCTGGTCTGCCTCTTACACCGCTGCCACTCGCTCCCCTAAGCCGTCCAGATCCCGGCGGAGTTCTCGTTGCTCCCCCGCCAATTCCTGCTTCAGGGCTTGGAAGTCGTCCCTCAGGGTATTCAAAAGGGAGGCAAGGAATGCTTTTGTTATGGGGGCAGACTCGTCGTCCTGGGCTTGGGGGCTGACAGGTGCCTTTGGAGGCGGCGTCCCTTGGGCCTTCTCCCCTTTTGGGGCGTTTTTGTGGAGCATGTCCACGATGTTGCGGGAACCTTTGCGTCCTGCGGCAGTGTCGTGGAAGGTAGGGCTCGTTAGTCCCGTGGATCCACGCTGGAGTCTGTAGAGTCGCTATGCTGGAGTCACCGGGAGTTTTCTAGTGTTCTAGTCTGGCCTGGGCCCTCTGTGTCCTCCGGGTCGGCGAGTGGATGCTCTATTGCCGAGGGTGAGAGTCCAGATGTAGGGCTGTAGATGCTCCCCGCTCAGGTCCTTTGCAGTGAGGCAGGCTCGGTCACTAGTTAGGGTTCCGGTGGTCTCGGTGCGGGGCGTGTTGTCCCAAAGGAGACCCCCCGTGTGTGCTGTGGCGGCCCTCGTGTGAGGTGAGCTGTTGGACCCACACTCTTGCTCCTTTCGATAGCTTGGCTCGGTGTCCCGCCAGCCCAAACAGTAGTGTCCTGTTATGGTTGTTCCTCTGGTGGTGGTTGTAGTTTGCGGTGGAGGAGCACTCCTGCGGGCGCTCAGAGGCGGCGGTGAAGTTCCTACCCCTGAGCGCATCCCGTCCGGATAAGGCATTTGTACCTCGTGGCGATGGTCCTCCTTCTTCACCTCCGGGCCGGCCGGGTGCTTCCTCCACTTTAGGCCCCGAAGCCTAGGCCTCGATTTTCACACCTCCCTAGAGCCGGGCCCAGCCCTTGCCTCGGGCGTCCCTCGCTGGCCTCCGCCCCGCGGGTTGGTGCTTCTTTTTGGCCCTGGGGTCCGTGAGCTGTATGAGGCCCGAGGCTAGACAACCGCCAGGTCAGGCACCCGTGTGGGTGCCCCGGTTCCTCCGGACAGGCCCAGACCAGGGCCTTGATTTTGGCGGCAAGCGTGCCGATGCAGTGGCTGCCCCCACGGGTCCAAGGCGCTCGGTGCTGCACCGCGCCGGGGGCGGGAGCCCCTTCAGGCGAACGTGAAGCAGTGACTGCGGGCGAGGGGGTGCTTCCAAACCCCGGCACCTACTTGGGTGTTTCGGTAGCTCGGGGCAGGCCCGCGACCAGGGCCTCGATTTCTACGGCCTGCCGCCCTCCTCTCGGGGCTTCTCCAGTCACCGTTTCAGCAGGTCTCGCTAGATTCTCCACGGGCTCCGGCGCGCCCGGGGGGGTTTCTCATAGGGGGCCCTGCCTCCGCCGGCCGTGTTAGTGTTTGGGTACCACCCGCTACCGGCTCCCTCCGGGGCACCGCCGCTCGACGAGCGCTCCCAGGCCACCACTCCACGGGCAGCAGGGCTCCGGGCAGGCCGCGACCACCGCGGCGGCAGCCGCAGCGGCCCAGGTGCAGGTCAAAACAGAAGCAGGGGTCACACCGGACAGCGGCGGGGTGACACTGGTAGGCTAGGGGGATGGTTCTTGCGAATTTTTAGGGGCTAACTGGGTTTAGGGCCGGGGAGCCTCCGATCGGACGTCTGTTCAGTCCGCCATCTTGCTGCATCACAGGTTTAAACACAGAGGACATGCAGTGAGAGAAAACCAGAAGCACGCTCATGTGGTTGAGAATCATAAACCAGCTGTCGAGTTATTACATTCTATGCACAATAATATCACAAATACAACATAAGTTGGTATGCCGTGATGATGAAGATGATGATGTTCAATAGATAGGTGACCAATCTACTCATTGAGAGATGGGAAAAGAAAGAAACTGCAAGTCCCAGTATGCACTAGTTCCAGTGTCTAATTGAACATAACTGACTGCAGTGCACAGACTTGGGGTGAGGTGAAAAGCTAAAAGTCCAGAGTGAGGGGTGTGATTCAAGGCCATACCTGAAATATGCCAAGCATGGTGCGCAACATGCAAAATAGACAATGGCTCTGTAGTGAACGCATACCAGATTAGATGATCTGGTATGCCCACCTCCAGGGGAAATGCCAAGTGACGCTCCTGAAAGATACGATGTTTGGTCGTTGCCTCCAATTGTGAGGGCGGTGTCCAACTGCTAACTCTTAAAGTCAAAAAAAGGCGTGAATCTAGGTAAATTGGCCGTGACACAAGTATTCCATTCGTGTGAACAGGGTAAAACCAAACTCTGAAGTATCTGTGAAATGACAGGACCCAGAAGCCGTTTGCACCAACGTAACACCAAAACAAATTAGTGACACAAGGAAATGTGCGGAAACTGTTATTTAGATAACAAGATTCAGCGTCGACACACTGCACAACATGAACTCTAATAAACAACGGTTTAAATGGCCGGAACGCGCTCATGAAAACCGCTAGACCCATAACCATGAATTGCTTACTGCAATAGTAAGTACAAGAGTCAATAAGACTCAATGCAGATTGGTCAGTTGCGGGACCGGAACACTTTTGGATAAGTGTGAAAAACACATTGATCTTAGCGCATATAATGTCAACATGTTTATGGTAATTGTAACATGTCGACCACTCTGCACAGCGCCATGAGGTAGTCTTACTACCAGGCGTGTTTTTAAACCTTGACACATAGATTTCTGTATACACGTTCCTTCAGTATCTATGTAGCCAATTTTATTTATCACTACCACCGAAGCACTGCACATTATTAAGTCCACTTCATGGTAAACATTATGGCTAGATTTCTGACATCCATTCCCACACCGGCACTGATTGGCTGGATGTGGTTTGGTTTGATCAGCAATTCCCACGTGACGTAAACTCCACCGTAAGGGTGGGCAGATGGGTTTTGTACTAGCCTCTTGGTTTCCAACATTTTCCAACAGCATTGGTTCACCTATGCATCCTGTTGCTTCATAGTCACTGGTTCAGTTACACACCATTTCCAGACCTGTTCTGCTCTATTTTGTGTTTTGTATTCTGATAGTAGGGGTGCGAGCAGACAGGTCAGTAAATATATTCCCCTTGACCCTCCACAACGTTTGTTTTTTGTATTTAGAGCAACTTTTCAGTTGCGGGTCCATGAAATTTGGTTGCGAACAAACTTTATTTGCACCTTTATAGCTCACCCAGATAAATTGTGTGTGTCGCCTCTGTCTGCCCGGTCACAGCCGCTATCCCTCTTTTAAGACACTTTAATAACATCCACAGTACTTCGTACATGTGCATAAACTTCATGATATTTACTGTTTACATATACAAACCCCCATGAGGTTGAGTGACGCTCCATCACAGAGTGTTTCCTGTTTGGTCCACACGCCCATTGGACCATTAATGACCTTATTTTGGAATAACTTGCACTTTTCTCTCCATAAATATCTCGGTGTGGATTGGAAAATCTTTGCTGAATATGCATTCTGAGTAAAATAAATATACTTATTCTGGACGTAGTGTGGACATTGCCACGATGAAAGTGAACAGCAATGTAAGTCTGTATGCCGTAATAAGGCCACCTGGTCTGTAGGTCTTTGGTGACTCGTATTCGCCAACACAATTTTCAGTGTATTACAAGCTCAGTTTAGCGCTTTCCGCTAGGCGCATGCTCACGGGACTAGTGTTACCCGGTGTGGCTATACGCGCGAGCTCAGAGGCAGATACCAGTTCAAATTTGAACACCATTCTATTTACAGGCGTGTGGGACTTTGTCCACATCAGCGCTTGATTATAGCAGATTCCTTCTTGTAAAACAATGAACTGTGTCTAAACCAGCGCCGCGATTGTCCAAATGGTTGCGCATGCGCGGCACAGCAGTGTCTCCCTCCGCGTCAGTTGCGCCTGCGCGGCATAGTAGTGTCTCCTTCCGCGTCAATTTCGAGAGTTATGTAGAGTGAACGCCCCTTCTACCTTATCGGCGGTTACTTAAGCAAGAATGGCGGTTTCACAATTACCTCCACTTCCGCTTGGCTAACGAGCAGGGGCACCGACGGACAGGTGAGTGTCCGAATGGACTCTCCTCTTTTCAGTAGTTTCGTTAAATTTGGCAATACTAGTCAGCTTATGCTGAACACATACCATCAGAGGTGGCTTGGATGGGTTTTTTACCTTGACACGTCGTGTTCACGAGAGGGGACTCTGTTGTCTAGCAATTTTTGGAAGTCATTTATTCCACTCACCTATGCCCCTCCGTTGACTGGGTTGTATAGTAGCCCATGGTCCATATAACTGTATGAAAACCTCACATAAGGCTACCTAGAGGCACTCTTATTTTGCCAGCAATCTTAAATATTCAGACTTTGTAAAGTGAGGTTAGATATTAAACATGCTATTTATAATGTGTCATACAGGATGGTGTGTGCGGTTGTTGCCTTGTCAGACGGGCGCCTCCACACGTTCTCTGGGTTATGTGTGTAGAGCAATTGGCTTGGGCATGGTAGAGTTTCTCACTGTTCCCTTTTTTTCTACACCGTAGAGCGGGGCCTCATACTCCCGAGCGGTTGCCGGGTGAGGTGAGGTCTTCACCCACACAAGGCTGGGTGAGTATCACTAAGAGGAAATGCCTCTAAGTGATTAAGCTATTACGCTTCTTCTATATATGCAGAATGTCAATTATTCATGCAGGTGTGTTTTTCTTTACGGTCTCTTTGGACGTTAATGGTGGTGTATGCGTGAACTAGTGTTGTTGTACAATTATCTTTGTTTTTTGATAGGAAGAAGACATGCTTCTTTCCCGCCAGTGGACGTTCAAGCACTGAGACTCCTGGTAGATATGTATCTATGAATGTATCTATTAGTAACACTTACTGTCGTTTTTTCACCTAATATACCACCTAGTAGTTATAGTTGCAGTAGCTAGTCTATACCTAAGGTCCTGAAGAAAGCTGGGGAATTCCCCGTAAGCTGAAACATGTCGACCACTCTGCACAGCGCCATGAGGTAGTCTTACTACCAGGCGTGTTTTTAAACCTTGACACATAGATTTCTGTATACACGTTCCTTCAGTATCTATGTAGCCAATTTTATTTATCACTACCACCGAAGCACTGCACATTATTAAGTCCACTTCATGGTAAACATTATGGCTAGATTTCTGACATCCATTCCCACACCGGCACTGATTGGCTGGATGTGGTTTGGTTTGATCAGCAATTCCCACGTGACGTAAACTCCACCGTAAGGGTGGGCAGATGGGTTTTGTACTAGCCTCTTGGTTTCCAACATTTTCCAACAGCATTGGTTCACCTATGCATCCTGTTGCTTCATAGTCACTGGTTCAGTTACACACCATTTCCAGACCTGTTCTGCTCTATTTTGTGTTTTGAATTGTAACTGCTAGACAGAAAAAATATATATCTATATATATATATAATCTATATCATTCGGTACTAGTGTGCGCTCATTGACCTAAACACAAAATGAAAAATTTGATCATGTTCAATGTGTACATTAAAATCTCTCAATGCTCAGAAAGATTAAAAAAAAAATAATAAAATAAAAAGCTTGGCTAAAAGTCTGTTCTGCACATCAGTGTTGTCATATATCGTATCGAACACGTTGGTGATCGTAACAATTACTGGACAATACATCTGTTTTAGCATTTATAATGTCAGCGCATTTATGATGATTACAAATGCTCGACAGAAGGAGTATATATGCCGTTCAGGTTTAGTTTGCGTTCAGTGACATTAACACGAAATCAAAAATGTAAACATGTTAAGTGTGTACATTAGTGTTTCTCAATACCAAGAAAAATTGAAATGCCTAACTGGAAGTCTGCTCTACACATCAATATTGGCATATATCATCTCAAGCATGTTGATGATCATAACCATTGCTGGACAAAACAATTGTGTGCCCTGCATAATGAATATATTCAGTGACGTAGAAAAAAACAAATCAACGAAGACATGTTCAATATAGTACATGAATATTTCTCAGTACTGAGAAGGGCTCAAATGCTAAAAGTCTACTCTGGCAACTGGACATTATGTAAATGAGCATATGCTGAGTGCATGTCCCGGGTGTGGTAGACAGTCATTGAAGTAAAAGAACCAGTAATCTCTTCAAAAAAAGGAATCTATAGGAAACGAGCAAGATCCATCTTGTCGTATAGATCAGTGGGAATGAGACTGTTCAAGTACTTAATCCAGTGGTTTCATGTTGGGATAAATATCTCTCGCTGTTAATTTCGGGATTCACCTTTTTGATTTACAACACTGTGAACCTGAGTTGTGTGATGTAGTTGTCATACATCCAGTGCGCCACAATGGGTGGGTTTTTGCTGTTGAGTCTGATCATACTTTTGTGCTTAGTGATGTGTACCCTAATGTGCCGCTGTGTTTTGCCCACTTTAATTAATTAACTTGGATTCATAATGGCATCGACGACAAAGTGGGAGAACTTGGTTTCGTAATGGCATCAACGACAAAGTGGGAGTTACAATCTTCCAATTGTTTCAGTTGGATGAATTTGTTGGCTATTGGTGATAGTATTCAAAATGTATATACTTTTGACACCTCTTCATTCCCTTGGGTGGTGTAAATCCTTCTCTGGAGGCTAGGACAACATTTGTTTCAAGTTCTCAACAAAAAAAACTCTTAAAGACTGATTCCGTTTGTAGGAGTTCCCAACAATGCAAAATGGTTTGTTTGATGGTATTGGAGTGGGTAGAAAATCGATACACAAAAACCTCCTGTGCTGGTTTCACACCTTGTTTCATCTGTAGTAGTGTTGAACGATCCATGGTGGATGTACGATGTAATGCGGTCTCCAACACAGCTTCTGGGTACCCACATTTGGTAAACTGGTTTTTGAACATGGCGAGTGCCTGGGTGCTGACATTTCCCTGGGCCGGTCCCCGTGTAGCACTGCATGCTATGTTTGTATCTGATTATTGTAAGCTTTAATGAACAGTTTACATTTGTATAATCGAGTGCATTATAGCCATTGTTTTCATATGTAATTGTGCAGGTTCCAATTAAGAGTGATGTACATACTTGCACTGCAGCAATTTAATGGACTCTATAGCTACATAATGGAGCAATACAGTCCTCTGTTTATCAGCTAGGCCCTCTCCAAATTGGTTTCCTATTTCGCCTTCAGGGGCATACGCTCTGCATTTCTCGAATAGCTTTATAAAACTTCGCTAGTATTTGCTGCTTTTTGCACCATGGGATTAGTGTGTGCAATGTCTTATCTGTTTTGGTTTGCAGTGTTCTGGACCGCTGAAAATGCTTGACCAACTTTGTTAGTGCCGTATATGTGAACCATTTCAGTGTGTGCCCTAGTAAAGTATGTGGCCCATTGTGTTGACCACAGGTCTTGTTCAACCTTTCCCCAACCTGCTTGAAACAATGCAGTTTCCATAGTGGCCAATCATGAACATAAAGCACACTGCCTCCTTGCCTTCTTAGATAGCAATTTCAGTTACTCTTCGCCACCTTGGGCTTCTACGACTTGTGCATGTTGAATATAAATTCACTTATACCCAGGGGTAAGTTCTGATTCTGCACCAGGGACAAACCAGGACACCATACATTGCAGCTAGGCCTCTATCTAGTATGATTTAAAATCTGGATAGGCTAGGTCTCCTGCATATATGGTAAAGTACAGTTTGCTTAGTACCTCTCTACATCGCCCTGAATCATCTAACATTTCTAGGTCTTTGAAGGCCAGATGAGCTGCAGTGGTATATTTACAAAAGGTATAGGAACCTGGTGAGCAGTATCTTGTTACATAATACTGTTAGTCCCAACACCGACAGGGAAAGTTTTCTCCAGAAAGCCGCTATCAATTGCCTGGCAGAGTTAAGTGCCTTACCAAGTCTTAGTTTGCTCTTAGCTCCTACTAGCTCTCACACCCACATAATTAAAGGTCTGCTCTGCTTTAACCAGTCACTAGGTTGTTTCAGGAACTCTGGCTCTAGCTCATGCTTCAGTGATCAAGAGTAAGCACAATTTTGTTCTACTGAAGATCAGACCCCTGGCCTTCCCAAATTCTATTCTGGAAATTTTCTTTAATAGTATCGGAAAGGCCTCTCACATCCTCCATTCAAAAGCACATCCACATATAGCTAGATGGCATGTTGGTAACAGTCATATGTATCCAAAGCTTCTTTCCTAATCATCTCATGTGGCCTGTAGTGGATATTTATAGCAACTCCACTTGATTTAGCATGTTTTTCTGAAACCCGCATTTTGCAGGACTTCATAGAGCTATCCCCAATATGGGTATTGACGTCTTTCTCCATATTAATGGCGCACACCTCATTACATGACACAGTCTTCGGATGATAGTGACTGCTTTTACTTTGAATGAAGCTGCTCTGGTTAGTCAACGAGCTGTGGCAAGGCTCTTCCTGTTCTGTTTGCTCACATATTGCTCAAAGGTTTACAAGCTTAATTAAGCAACTACAATAGCCTATATGAACCAGTGTCCAGTGTGCCTCAGTTGAGTTTCGGGATCTCCTTTATTGTGGCTTTCTTGGTTGTAGACAGGAGGACACTTTTATCAAATGCTGCCATATGCATGTTCATGACTTGGTGCTTGAGTAGTCATTTTGAACACATGGTAACACTCGTAGTCCACTGTATTTTACCCGCGTCCATCTGTGATACTGCTGTGTTAGTCTCTTCAGAGGTATCTGTGTTTCTGCTACTTGGTCAGGTGTCAATTTCTGTACATTTACACCTATTACATATTGGTTAGCTATTGCAATGCCGACTCTTTCCAGAGATGCCCACAGAAGGCTGCAATGGATTGATTGATCTTTCATTGTATAGTAGCTATTTGGACATCCGTACTTCATATGGTTACAATTTCCAGCAGCGGGACTTTTTTGTAATATATTTTTATTATTTTCTTTGACAGAAAATTTACATACATATATCAGTTAGTACACTTCGCTGATACAGTCGCATACTCGGATTACATAGACATTCTTGATAGGTTGTTGGGTGGCTATAGGATGTCTCGATGAGCTTGCGACGATTGTGGCATGATTGTGGTGGATCGCTTGGTTTCCAGCCCCGTGTCTAGTTTTACATATAGCGTGAACATATAACAAATAACATCACATGTAACATATAACATAAGGGCGTTTGGCTGCTTCTTGTGGATCGACCGCCGTGCACTGTGCATGATATTCTTTGTGTGGCCAGCCCCCAGGTGTTCAGGGCGGTTTGTATGGGTCTAGGAATTTGTCTAAGGATGACCACATTTCTCTGTTGGGCTTTCTCCAAGGTGTATTTCTGCGTGCTGTGTTGTCAGCACCTTTTAGGTATGTCACCCAGTTTAGCCACCCTTTGAAAGTGGCTTCAGTGGTGTTTTTCCACTTGGCCAGCACTGATTTTGTAGCACTAGTCAGGAGGAGGTCAAGCAGGTTTCTGTCATGTTGTGAGGTAACATCTGTGTATATGTGAGCTGTTACTATGGTGCTGAATTCCTGTCTCAGGGTACAGCCTAAGACTTTGTTAGTAAAGTCGAATACCTTCCCCCAGAATTTGTTGACCTTGCTGCAATAGAATATTGAATTGAATTGAATTGAATTGAATATTTATTTGTATAGCGCGATTGCTGCCCAATGGGCGTCCAAGCGCTGCGCATGTTGACAGATCTGGGCAGTGCCGAAGAGGTTAGAACTCAGTGGACCTTGCAAACAGAAGGCTCTTCAGTTGTTTGCGGAAGGAGAGCAGGTTCGAGTTGGACCGGAGTTGTAAAGGAAGTGAGTTCCACAACTTCGAGGCGTTCAGAGAGAACATCCTGCCTCCGGTCCTAGCTCTCCTAACTTTAGGTACCACAGCCAAGAAAGCCTCCGCAGAGCGAAGAATTTTACTTGGGTGGTAGTGGGTGACTAAGTTGTCATTGATTGCTGGGCCTGTCTTCCAGAAGGCCCGGTGGGCAATGCATAGTGCCTTGAATGCCACTCTCTGCCTCACTGGCAGCCAATGCAAGCTTTTTAATCCGGATCTGGCTGACTGAGTGCGTGGGATCTGTAGCAAGGTACGGGCTGCACAGTTCTGTACCACCTGCAACTTTCGTAAGGTCATCTCAGGGGCTCCCACGTATAGGGCGTTGTTCGAATCTAGCCGGGACTGAATCAGGCCTTGTACTGCCACTTGTTTGGCTTCCATTGGCAGAAGGGGTAGAACTTTCCTCAGTGTTCTGAGTAGGCCGAAACATGTGGCAGATAGCTTAGTGGCCTGAGTGGTGAAAGATAGACTTTTGTCCAGCCATACTCCTAGGCTTTTTACACTTTCCTTAGGGGTAGGAGGGGTGCCCAGACAGGAAGGCCATAGGGAGATGAGTGGCACTGGTGATACTGGGCCCAGGAGCATGAGCTCAGTTTTATCTCCATTGAGTTTTAGAGAGGAGGATGTCATCCACTCCTTGACATCCTCTAGACATTTCATCAGGCCTTCCGAGGTTTGCCTGTTGCCCTCTTGAGCCAGAGAAACCACTAGCTGGGTATCGTCGGCATACGATATGATTTTAATACCGTGCGGTTCGACGACCCCAGCCAGTGGTTTCATGTATATGTTGAACAACGCAGGGCTTAAAGACTAGCCCTGCGGCACCCCACAGCTCAGTGATTTGCTGGCTGACACTATTTCCCCGTCAAAGATCTGAAAAGATCTGTTGGTCAGGAAGGAGTCAAGCCACCTCAGTGCATCGCCTGATACTCCGATGTTACGTAGACGGTTCAGCAAGGTGGCATAGCTGACCGTATGAAAGGCTGCACTTAGGTCAAGGAGGATCACTGCCACTGATCCTCCTTGATCTAGTATCCTGCGTGATTCTTCGGTAACCACTAACAAGGCGGTTTCAGTACCGTGCTTGGGTCTGAAGCCTGTCTGGGTCGTGTCCAATAGCAAGTTGTTCTCAAGAAATTGGACTAATTGGGTGTTTATATGCTTCTCCAGGACCTTGCTTACCCAGGGGAGTAGTGAAATAGGACGGTAACTGGAGTGATCTTCTGGATCAAGATTGTTTTTTTTTTAACAGTGCCCGTACCATGGCTCTCTTCCATACAGTGGGCACTGTACAGGAGGAAATGGAGGAGTTTAATAGATCCAGAATTACGGGAAGGGTGGCTTGGCTTGCCTGGAGCAAGATCTCCGGGGGAGCTGGGTCACGAGGAGAGCCAGATTTGACTTGGCGTGCCAATTGATTAAGGGTGTCAAGGTCTAATGGGGGGAAATGTTCAAGATTTGGCTGGTCTGGGGGAGTGGGGTGTCTCGAAGATGTTTGGTCGGCTGCTCCTGGATTTGTGGCTGCTATCGGGAAGGAAGAGTAGATCTGGGTAACTTTATTATGGAAAAATTCCGCTAGCTCATTGCATTGTTCTTGCGTTTTTGCCAAGGGGGGAGCTGTGTTCACTTTAGTGCATTTTTTTACCAAGTGAAAAATTTCCTTGGGTTTGGATTTGGCTTCCATGATTTTGTCCGCGAAGTAGGTGGCCTGGGCCGCCCTAACCCCATCTCTGTAGGCCTTGATAGCCTCTCTATATTGGGACTTTTTTTCAGGTAGGAAATCTAGACGCCACGCTCTCTCGTTTCCTACAGAGGCGTTTTTTTTCTCTTAAGGTGTCTGAGAATCAGGGTGCTGATTTATGCAGCCTCTTTGATATAGATCTATAGATTAGGTGGGCTAGGTCACCTTTTTCTTTCTCGCAGTTCCAGCAGCGGTCGTTTTCTGTGAGGCCTAGTTTTGCTAGTCGTGCTGGTGTCCAATATGCTTGATGTAGTAGCCAGAATTTTCTTTGGGCTATTACTAGAGATATCATGTTGCTGATTGGGAACCTCCATATGGTATGTGTGTCTTGTTCTGAGAGTTTTGAGCCTATATGTGTTTCCCAGTAGTTTGTACTTTTGGCATTGTTTTGTGCAGGCTGGGCTAAGGAGTTTGTACAGATGGGAAACTTGGTGACCTGTCTTGTTTAAGTTTTCCATATATTGGAAGATTGAGGGAGTCGGCTTGCTTAGTCCCGCTTTTGTGATGGCTGATTTGATAGCCAAAAAGTTGTATAGTTCTAAGTCTTGGAGGGCGTGTTTTTCCCTCAGGTTGTTGAACATAAGGGGCATACCCTTCTCTTTTAACTGGGCCGGGTGAGAGAGGCCTAATTGTTTCCATGTTTTTATATCTAAGGGCCTGCCTCTATTTTTGATTTTGGGGTTTGCCCAGAGCTCTACCCACATCGAGTCTTTGATGCTTGTCTCTAACTTTTGGTCTACTTTGAGAAGTGCTTGTTTCGTCAACTTGAATATCGGGTTTCCTTTTAGAGTCTGTCTGTTTGTTTGTTGTGAGGAGGGTTAGTGGGTTTGTGTTGTCAAGGATGGCTCTCTAGTAGTAGCCAGGTGGGGGTGTATTGTTGATTTTGTAGTATCCAATGTATTCCCTGTCTGGCCATGAAGGCGTGCTTAATTGTTCTCATGTCTGCAAGGTTAAGACCACCTAGTTCCTTCCTCAGTCTTAGTTTCTGGAGGCATATTCCTGTTTTTTAGTCTCTCCAGATGAATTTGTTGAGTGTTTGGTCTATTTTCTTATGGAAGTCGTCCGTTAGTGGTAGTGGGAGCTTGCTATCTAGGTAGTTGACTATCTGCGTGATCATCATTTTAACTGTGTCGATTCTGCCCCACCACGTGATAAACTTGGGTGACCAGTTGTTCAGTAGCCCTTTAATCTTGTCTAGGGTGTTCCTCTCGTTTTGTTCGCGCGTTATTCTTAGGTTTCTCCCAAAGATGATTCCTAGATATTTGACAGATTTAGTTTGCCAGGCTAGCCCAGAGTTACCCAGTACTTCCTTGGTTGTGTGTATGTTCAGTGGCATACATTCGGATTTATCGCTGTTTAGCTTGTAGCCAGAGTGGAATGCGTAATCGTCAATTGTGTTAATGAGGGCCGGTATGGATTTGGACGGGTCTTCTGTTGTGATTAGTATGTCGTCCGCGTAGGCAGCTAGTTTAGCTGTGGTGTTGTTGATGGTAATGCCTGCTAAGTTCTTGTTTGCTAGGATGGCCTTGATCAGTGGTTCTCGTGCTAGTAGGAACAGCAGTGGGGATAGGGGGCAGCCTTGCCTGGTCCCTCTTTGGAGGTTGAAAGTGGGCGAGGTCGTTCCGTTGATGGCAATCTGTGCCTTGGGGCTTCTGTATAGGGCCATGACTTTCCTTGTAAAGTCTTCTCCCAGGTTATATGCCTGCAAGCACTCCTCTAGGAAGTGCCAAGAGACTCTGTTGAATGCCTTCTCCGCATCCAGCGTAATTGCTACTGCCGTGTTGTCTGAATTCAAGCAGTGTTTGATGATTTGACAGTCTTTTAGCGGAAAACAAGGGGAACCCAATAAATGGCCTAGGACCATGGGTGTCAAGTATTTTTAAGGAAACAAGTGGTCCTTGGCATTAACGAATAAAATTGAGCAAAGATAATGTATAGACCACAATGGGCTACTATATAGTACACAAATCCCTTGTCCAGCCGGACAGGGAATATTTATTTATGCAATAAATTGTCTCAATAAAGGAATAAGACAAATAACCAAAGACATAAAGGTTACAGTAGGGCACAGTCCTGTGCCGTACGCGAGGAGGAAGTAAAGAAGACAGTGAGTGCATACAGTATCAGGCAAACAGTGTGAGCTAACAGGCCACTAACAAGAATTCAAATTAACAGTGTGTCCTGGAGTGAATCATCCATACACTAATACAATACATTCCTAAGTATGGGACACTCTTAAAAGGAGTCGACAGACGTTTCGATCCCAAGCTCAGTTAAGGGGGATCATCTTCAGGACTTTCACAATTATAACTTTTGCCTGAATAAAACCTTTTAACATAAAAACCGCCTGTTTTGGAGAATTGAAAGGGAGAAAACAAGACAAGAATGCAATCAATTGTTAGAAAGACATGTACAGCTTAAGCTCTCCAATTACAGTATTCAGAATCGCGGTGATGGGTGTATCCATAGAGGCGATCGCATTCTGTGCAGTTTTTGTGCTGAAACTTATGGTGACCGTTTTGTTGTATCTCACAGTGTTTTGGTCTTGTACGTGATTGTAAAGGTGAGGTCGTGGTGGTGGCGTGGTAGCCGTGTTGGGAAATAAAAACAGGAGTGATTTGTGGCTTACGATGGGAGTGTTAATATCTTAAGAGCGGTGTATAAAGTGATCGGTAAATTGCTCAGTATTGGGACGTACCAGACTTTTGTCTGTAATTTCGGTTTTAATCCTGTAGGATGTCTTCAGTGGTTGGGGTCTTCGCCAACCTGTTCAGAAATGGAGGACCTTGTTTTAACTTTGTGATCTTAATTTGTTAGTTTCAGAAAGGAGTGGCTTGTAATATAAACATTTACCATGTTGGAAATTCAAATTGTAGCCAGTCTCCAAATTTGTGGAGCGGGAATGAGTCTCAGGTCCAGTGTAGCGCAGTACCGTATGTAGATCTAATTGGGCTGTGGGGATACAAATAAAGCCATTGTGAGATGTACTTTGCTCCATTAATTTCTGGGAAGGGTGTTAGTTCCTTCGGGCATTTACCTATGAATTAAGCCTTTTGGATTTAGAATTGTTGTCCTGTTGAGACGCGCTTTTGGGAAAATTTTCAAACGCAAGATTCTTTCTACAGATTTGCTTTGAAAAGATAGGCAGGTGATTAGTGACAGGTTCTCAATTGGGGCTGGCATAAATTACATTCTAGTGCTTAGGCAAGCGGGAACCTGAGTTGATGTGCAGTCGGTGAATTTATAGTATGCCGAATCGGAAAGCAGGGTTTCCGTTTTTCTGGTAGGGAGTTCCAGTCTAATTCACTGTTGTTTGGCAAGGATAAATTGTTGCGCTCTAAACGACAAAAACGGGGGGGGTTTTGTGAGGCAAAAGTTACTTTATCCTTAACTTTACGTGATTTTTGACAAGTGCGTTACAGTGAGGCATACTTAGCTGCAGTAGTTTCCATTCGTACTGCGGTGTTGGTAACCTTTGTTAGGGCCAGGAAATTAAAGGTCCGCTGTAGTTAAAAAACCATAAGGATTTTAGTGCGGTCTATACAACCTGTACGGTGCTTATTCGTAAGGGGTAGTTTAACCTGAGCTTACCTAGAGGTTCCTGAGGCTGTCGATGAGCCGGTATCGCGTTGTGGTAATTACGATTGAATCAAGAAATTTCAGCCACAATGGTGTGTCAGTACCACTGAAGAGCTTTACCAACTGCAATAGTCATAATGTCATTTATGCAATCTTGTGTCCTTGCCCAAAAATGTATGTTGGACAGACCACCTAGAAAGCTAAGACCCGTATATGCCAGCATCGAAGCCGTATCAGATGTGGAACACAGAATGCACCACTTGTGGATCATTTTTCCGAACTAAGACACTCCGCGGATGACATCAAATGGATAATCCTAAAGACAGTCAAACTTCCACCGAGGGGTGGCAACCTTGCCCAACTTCTCAACCGCGAAGAACTAAAGAGCATCATTCAATTTGATACTATCCACACAGGTCTAAACAGGAATGAAGATTGGACCACCCTTCTTTAGTCCTAAAGCGGGACAAACATTGCATTGATTCTTCCTTCCCCATATAAAGTGGAGAAGTATGAACTGGGACCTAAACAGATTGAACAAAAACCGTGACAGTTTTTGTCTTGTTCTGATCGTACTGTAACGTAATAAGGTTTACAATGTGTTTTGATCTATGATTTTTGATCACTTAAATGATAACTAATAATTGTTTCTAAGAATGAAATAAGTCACTGAAAGTTTCTTTCACAACCCCTTTGCCACACCTTAGCTGCACAATTCTTTCGTGTCAAGGCACTGGTCTAGCACCACCTCCGAGCAGACTGTCCAACCGCAAGCGCTGTTGTATAATAAACTATAATCGTTACAAATAAGATTATCATGCCAAAACAATAAAATATTGCATTAAATAACCATTCCAACATGGCGGCCAAATGTCACCATGAAGCCCTCAAGGACATCGCCACGTGACCCTGAGAATTCACTAACACGTGACTTCCTACTTGCCCAATAAGCAGTCCTCTGCTTCCTAACACGGAAGCGATCCTGCTGACCACAACGCGATACCGGCTCATCGACAGCCTCAGGAACCTCTAGGTAAGCTCAGGTTAAACTACCCCTTAAGAATAAGCACCGTACAGGTTGTATAGACCGCACTAAAATCCTTATGGTTTTTTAACTACAGCGGACCTTTAATTTCCTGGCCCTAACGAAGATTACCAACACCGCAGTACGAATGGAAACTACTGCAGCTAAGTATGCCTCACTGTAACGCACTTGTCAAAAATCACGTAAAGTTAAGGATAAAGTAACTTTTGCCTCACAAAAACCCCCCCTTTTTTGTCGTTTAGAGCGCAACAATTTATCCTTGCCAAACAACAGTGAATTACACTGGAACTCCCTACCAGAAAAACGGAAACCCTGCTTTCCGATTCGGCATACTATAAATTCACCGACTGCACATCAACTCAGGTTCCCGCTTGCCTAAGCACTAGAATGTAATTTATGCCAGCCCCAATTGAGAACCTGTCACTAATCACCTGCCTATCTTTTCAAAGCAAATCTGTAGAAAGAATCTCAGCGTTTGAAAATTTTCCCAAAAGCGCGTCTCAACAGGACAACAATTCTAAATCCAAAAGGCTTAATTCATAGGTAAATGCCCGAAGGAACTAACACCCTTCCCAGAAATTAATGGAGCAAAGTACATCTCACAATGGCTTTATTTGTATCCCCACAGCCCAATTAGATCTACATACGGTACTGTGCTACACTGGACCTGAGCCTCATTCCCGCTCCACAAATTTGGAGACTGGCTACAATTTGAATTTCCAACATGGTAAATGTTTATATTACAAGCCACTCCTTTCTGAAACTAACAAATTAAGATCACAAAGTTAAAACAAGGTCCTCCATTTCTGAACAGGTTGGCGAAGACCCCAACCACTGAAGACATCCTACAGGATTAAAACCGAAATTACAGACAAAAGTCTGGTACGTCCCAATACTGAGCAATTTACCGATCCCTTTATACACCGCTCTTAAGATATTAACACTCCCATCGTAAACCACAAATCACTCCTGTTTTTATTTCCCAACACGGCTACCACACCACCACGACCTCACCTTTACAATCACGTACAAGACCAAAACACTGTGAGATACAACAAAACGGTCACCATAAGTTTCTGCACAAAAACTGCACGGAATGCGCACGCCTCTATGGATACACCCATCACCGCGATTCCGAATACTGTAATTGGAGAGCTTAAGCTGTACGTGTCTTTCTAACAATTGACTGCATTCTTGTCTTGTTTTCTCCCTTTCAATTCTCCAAAACAGGCGGTTTTTATGTTAAAAGGTTTTATTCAGGCAAAAGTTATAATTGTGAAAGTCCTGAAGATGATCCCCCTTAACTGAGCTTGGGATCGAAACGTCCGTCGACTCCTTTTAAGAGTGTCCCATACTTAGGAATGTATTGTATTAGTGTATGGATGATTCACTCCAGGACACACTGTTAATTTGAATTCTTGTCAGTGGCCTGTTAGCTCACACTGTTTGCCTGATACTGTATGCACTCACTGTCTTCTTTACTTCCTCCTCACGTACGGCACAGGACTGTGCCCTACTGTAACCTTTATGTCTTTGGTTATTTGTCTTATTCCTTTATTGAGACAATTTATTGCATAAATAAATATTCCCTGTCCGGCTGGACAAGGGATTTGTGTACTATATAGTGGCCCATTGTGGTCTATACATTATCTTTGCTCAATTTTATTCGTTTATGCCGATGATTTGACAGAGCAGTCTAGTGTTGTCGCTTGACATTCGTGTTTTCATGTATCCTACCTGTGTGTTCCCTATTAGTTGTGGGAGCAGTCTGTTGAGTCTCGTTGCTAGGATTTTTGCGTATATTTTGCAGTCTAGATTTATGAGTGAAATTGGGCGGTAGTTTTTCGGCCATTGTGGGTCCTTGCCTTCCTTGGGGATGACTATGATGTTGGCCTGTGCCATTGTCTGTTACTTCCCCTACCCTCCCACAGTGGTTGAAGACTTTCGTTAATACTGGTGTTAGCTGATCTGGGAAGGATTTGTAGAATGTGGCAGTGTAGCCATCGGGACCTGGTGCTTTGTTGTCTTTTAGGGCTTTAATGGCTGACTTGACTTAAAGTGTTTTGATGTCTTGGCCTAGCGCTATCGCTTCATCTTTCGATATCTGGGGCAGGTTTAAGTTCTCAAGGTAGCTCTTGGTCCCCCCTGTATCTAGGTTGTCGTCTTTGCTGTAGAGCTCTTTATAGAATTCCATGAATGTGTTTAGAATGTCTCTGTGCCGGATGTGTGTTTTGCTGGCAGTGTCTGTGATTACTGTTATGTGGTGTTGCCTTTGCTTATACTTGTGGTATGAGGCTAGTGTTTTTCCTGCCTTGTTAGCTTCGTACAGGTTGATTTGTTTATATTTTTTTTATCCATAGTCCGCCCGTTCCCTGAGTATTCTGTTGAACTCATATTTACTCTTGGTGAGTTCTGTTAGGTGACACCACAAACTGACACATACTATGTGTCTTTTTTCAAGTAGCTTTATTTCGTTTTCCAGCTGTGCTTTGGCTTCTCTATACCGTCTGGCTTTGATTTCCATTAGCACCCCCCTTATGGTTGCTTTGAGTGCTTCCCACATAGTTTTTGGGTCTACGGCTGGTGTCGTTATCTTTAATGTAGTCATCAATGGCTTTCTGGACTCTGCTCTTATCTTCTTGTCTGGCGATGTTAGCGGCGTTGAGACGCCATCTGCATGTTGTGTGGTCATTTTGTCTCCCTGTGAGGTGTAGGCTGATGCAAGCATGATCAGATATTGTTCTGGCTGCTATCTCTGTATGTTCTATTAGGTGCGTATGGGTTCCTGAGATGAGAATGTAGTCTATTCTACTGTATGAGTTGTGTGGTTTCGAGTAGAACGTGTAGTCTCTGGTATCGGGGCCTGTAGTCGCCATAGGTCCACTAGATTAAATCTGTTGCGTAAGTACGTTAGTGCCTTGTGGGACGTTGGGGTGCGAGCTAGTGTTTTTGATTGCCTGTCTAGCGTCTGGTCCAGCGCCATGTTGAAGTCACCCCCTACAACTGCCATGCTGTGTGAGCTAGCGCTTTCTAGTTTCTTAGCTATTGCCTCCCAGAATAATGTGTCTACAGTGTTTGGTGCATAAATGTTTGTCACTAGAAGGGTATCCTCTCTGCTTTTCAGGTGTGTGATTAGTAGTCTGCCTTTGTCGTCCTGCTGCACCTTCTCAATGGATATGTTTGATTTGCTATTGATAAGGGTAATGACCCCTCCCTTTTTGCCAGCAGCTGGAGAGCAGGCTACCTGCCCTATCCATCTGGCTCTAAGCTTGCCCGCTTCAATTGTGGATAATTTGGTTTCATGCAACAGGATGATGTCGCCCTTGGTCTTGGCAAAGTAATCTAGTACTTTCCTCCTTTTGATAGGTTGGTTAAGGCTTTTGACGTTAAGGGAGATGATCTTAAGGTCTGTTGAATGTCCTGTTGTTAGACTGTGACATTTGTTCTGCTGCAATGGGACGCGCCTAGTATGGCGGAGTTTGACTTGTCTTTAGGGGTGCTGTGTTGTGAGCTAGCCCTACGTGTGGAGTCTGGTGATGACAGTGTCTGGGCGATCTCTCTAATGTTTTTGTGTTTATCGTGACATAGACAAGGACAAGAACCGAACGAACATAACTGACAAGTCGTACATGACTAACATCCCCTCCTTTTCCTTCACTTCGCCCCTCCCGTCCCACCCTCTCCTCCCCCCTCCCCACCTCCCCCCTGCTTTACCGCATTGTATTGTGGGTGTGCGACAGCAGGTCCCACCCGCCCGCCTTGTCCCCAGGTTACTAGGGATGAGGTAGTTAACAGCGATCTGACGTAAGTTCTGAACTCGCTTAATTAAAAGGATATCTTGAGCCGTGAGGACGAGCTGTTTCTTACGGTAGGTTCTGTTGCTGGTCTGTAGTGTGGATAGTCTATTTCTGAGGTAGTCTTTGGGTGATCGATTTGCTGGGTCATGTCCTATTAGAGCTGGGAGCTTCTACTTTAGTCTTTATGTGAGATCGGTGAGGCACGCCTTTTGGCCGATGTGGTTAAGGCTTCCATGTCCTGTGTTGGTGGTCCTTAAAGTTAGCATGACAGTTCTCCTGGGTCATCGAACGTTAGCATGACCCCTCTGTTGTATATTCGGAACTTCGTGGGGCCTGCAAAGGAGAAGGTGATGTTTTCTTTCCTCCGCTTGTCTCTTTGGGCTAGAAAGCCCTTCCGGATATCCACCGTTGTTCTCGAGTAGTCCTGTGTGAGTATGATCTTGTTGCCTTTCCATAGCAGATTGGGGTTCTTCCTAGCTACGCCAAAAATGGCGTCCGTTTGGTGTGAACGCAGAGGTTTGCATATGATGGGTCTTGGTCTGGTTCTGTTCCCTTGCTTAGTGGCCGGTAGTCTGTACGCCTTGTCTAGCTCAAAGGGGCTGTCGAAATTCAGTTTTGTCAGCTCTGGTATCAGGATTTGCATGAGCCAGACACATGAGCCGGCATTGTCTTCTTCTCCTTCAGGTACTCCCAGGATACGTATGTTACCTTTCCTGCTGCGATCCTCGAAGTCAGCTGCTTGTCTGCGTAGTTCGGCTGTGGCTTTGGCGATGTTGCCAATGGCCTTCCCAGTGAGTTGGGACCTGTCTTCTGTCACTAACTCTTTGTTCCACTGCCTCTAGTTTGTTGTTTGTTGCGTGGATGCCCGCCCTTATCACCGCTAGTTCCAGTTGTATGGTGTCTGTTGTTTTTTTGGTTGACTTTGCCAGGCCATGTACCTCGGCAAGCTTTTTGAGGATACTGTCCAATGTCATGCTTATATCTGCCTTTTGTTTGATGGGAGACTCTGCGTTGCCTTCAAGCCTGTTCTTCTTCTGTTGTTGTCATTATCTCTTCTCTGGTTGCCATTTTCCTTTGTGGTTAGTTGTGCCGGTTTGTTCCTTGCCAGCGGAGACGCTCCAGCTTCTCTTTCCGGGAAAGATGACAGCCTCCTATTCAATGCGTTGTTTCACTTTCCCCTACTAGTGAGGTTCGAGCCGGCACCCCCTTAGTTGTTTTATCTAGTCTTCCCGTTGGTTGTTCTGTTTGATCGACTTATCGTCCAATCCTGCTGACTTTCTCTAGCTTCTGCCACCTGTACCTCTTTATTTGTCCCTTTTGAGTGGGTGACAAGATGGCGGTCTAGCTGGCTTGTTTCGCTTTTGGTTCTCCTTTTCTTGGTTAGGCTTTCTTGCATGATGTGCTTGCGGCAGGGTTGTGGCAGGGTTGCGGGGGGGAGTGGAGGGAAGGTTGCTGTGCAGAGCGCGCTGTCAGCTGTCTATTTTGCTGCAATCTGTATGTAGCCGCTCCCGCTGCTGACCAGCCAACTTGTTTACTTCCGGTCCTACTTCTTTGTCTGCGATGCTGGTGCACGATATGAGCGCCCCCTTCTTACTTGCTACTTTACAGCGCGCACTGCCCTCCGGTTTGCGATGTTGCTCCCCTTCTGGTATTGGTAGCCCTGCTTTTTGCTGCGGGTTTGGGTGCACCTTACAATGACCACCGTATCCCTTGCTCTCCTTCTGTATTATGCTGCAGGTACGTCCGTGTTATATCGTTGTGCTGCTTCCGCCAGTCCACCTTGCCACCCCTTCACAATGGTCTGTCTCTCTTACTGATTGGGTGGGTAGTTTTGCTTTCACTTCGCCCCCCTGTCGTTCACCGTTTTTAGGTCTCGCCTGTCGATGCGCATGCGCATCGAGCTTGCGAGACTATGGGGGCTTAACCACTCTTTAACTAACTTGCAAGGAATCGTGGCGATTCCTTGCAGTGCCCGTGACTTTTAAGCTCAATGCGCATGCGCATTGAGCTTAAAAGCGCGTGCACATCAGTTCCCTCAGCCGCACTCCAGGCCCCTGCTGCTTTCACACCCTCTCCCCGCTGCTCCGCCCCCTCCCCTGCCCGCCGTGTCGCATTTGTCCTCCCCCCTCCCCTTCTCTCTCTCCCTCCGTCTTGTTTTACCCGCTCCGCCCCCTCCCCTGCCCGCCGTGTCGCATTTGTCCTCCCCCCCTCCCCTTCTCTCTCTTCCCTCCGTCCTGGCGCCAGCATAATACGCAAACCCCTCGGCACCCGCCCTGCTTCATGATACTTTTCAAGTGACTTTACCTCCCACCATTTTGTAAGTTCGTTTTTGTGGTGCTTTTCCAGTTGTTTCATTAGACTCCTCAAATCTCCATTCTGTACTGTTGTTTCCACATTCCGATTGACACGCTCATCAATAGACGGCATATTTAAAACAGTTCCTCTGCTACCTTCTCTCTATTAGCAAAAGTTTCCTCCATACCGGGGCACTCTGATTCCTTCACTTGAATTATTTATATATCAAACCGCTATCGAGCAGCACAAAATTCTCTTACTGCACACGCTAACCACCTCCCCTCCTGCTTGATATGCACAAAATTCCCGGGACCCGACTTATTGCAGAGCTGCACGCCACCCTTTCCAAGTCGTCCGACTTTCCGGTATGACACGGCGTCCGCCGCGGGGCCCCTACTTTGTGTGCCGAGCAGGGGGCTGGTTTCAAATAACTCTCCTCGAGCTCAAATTCCAAATCGACTTGTAGAAAAAACCAGCCTCTACGCGGGAAGGGGTCCGTTGGAGAGAAGCCAAGTCGTGCCTCTCTAATTGACATCCATCAACGCTCCGACAAGCTTGCCGTTGAAAACAGCACCTTTAAGGAGAAACGGACACTTCACTGCGGCATGCGTGTTGCAGAAAATCTTTTTATTCCATTTTTAAAAGGTGAATTCGGAGTGCCCCGATCCAGACGCCTTTCGGCGAGCTCACTCGCCTTGCTCACCAGATAACAGTGATTAGAAACAAACACATTTTAAAATATTAACCACCAATGAAAACGTTCAGCAGATTGTCATGTGATCCCTGGATTTTATAGATGAAAGACTTTAGCCCCAGGTTACACTTACAGAAAGCAGACTAGCGTTTTCCATTGTCAAATCCAAAGAACGAAATTACTCCTGCATCATTACTTGTACATAAGACAACAAATATATTTTTTCAAAAAGGGTCACATTTCGAATAGCAATATAAAACATAGTGCACATCTCACAGCCTCCCCCAGCTCCGCCCCCTCCTCCCTGCCCACCGTGTCGCATTTCTCCCTCCCCTTCTCTCTCTTCCCTCTGTCTTGTTTATTTATTTTTTACCCGCTCCGCCCCCTCCCCTGCCCGCCGTGTCGCATTATAGTGCACAAATGCAATAGCCAGTGAACAATTAGCATTTAACAGACACTACGATTTATACTTGTACTAATCATAGAAATCAGAGGCAAGAGCTGCATCCAAGGGCTGAACGAAATTAATCCTACTTACACACACACACTCTCTCTCTCTCTCTCTCTCTCTCTCTCTCTCTCTCTCTCTCTCTCTCTCTCTCTCTCTCTCTCTCTCTCTCTCTCTCTCTCTCTCTCTCTCTCTCTCTCTCTCTCTCTCTCTCTCTCTCTCTCTCTCTCTCTCTCTCTCTCTCTCTCTCTCTCTCTCTCTCTCTCTCTCTCTCTCTCTCTCTCTCTCATAATATCAAAAGACAGAATAGAAGAAGTTTGCTAATAAAGCTACAATGAACTATGCTAATAGTGCTCAGAGGATTATCATGAATGGCAGGGGCCACAAGGAGGCTGAAGGTGGGAACATAAAAGATGCATCAATTTCAGTTTTTGATTGGTAAGACAATCTGTCATATAAAATTTGTAAAAACAAGCTTCAACCTAACCAGGTATAATGATCAACTGTTAGTTCTAACTTGTCTTCCCCTCCATCAGAGGAAGGGCATTAACGTCTAAATAAAGTAGACCTCTGTGGAATGTCCACAACCACCACTTTCACCACATCCACAACCACAACCACCACCACATCAACAACCACCACATCAACACCACATCGACCACATCCTCCACCACATCCACCACCACCCCCACATCCACCACCACATCCACCACCACATCCACCCCCACATCCACCACCACCACATCCAGCACCACATCCAGCACCACATCCACCACCACATCCACCACCACATCCACCACCACCACATCCACCACCACCATATCCCCCAGATCCACCACATCTACATGTGTGTGGCTCTGTGTGTGTAGGTGCAAATGCAATGTTCTTGGATTGTCGTCACAATAAAATACACTGAACATAATCTTCACAAAAGTTATTTACAAACGTTTAAGCTATTGCCATTATAAATTACAATAGCTTTTATTTAAGTATTAATTATTTACAAAATTAAAAGCCATTGTTATTTGTAATATCAATACATCTAAGTCACGTAAATACAACACACATTGCATTACAAATGCTATAGGTGTCACATTTGCAAAAGTTAAAACTATTGACATTGTAACTGACAAAGCTATTAATTTGGCTACTTTCAAAACCAACACATAAATAAAAAAAAGTGTCATTTACAATACCAATAGCTCAAACTTTCCTAATGCGAGACCTATTGCATTTCCAATGCTTGTTGTCCCTTCCCTCTACATCACTTCCGATTGTTGGTTGTTGTTATGTAGCTTTCTGGTGAAGTTTGGCTTGATTACTCGCAGTGCCTGTAATGCCTTCTTCTTTGTTTTGATCGTGTCTGTTTACTCGGTCAATTGGGCTATTGCGCAGCCTCTGTGGCTCCTTAAGATGGCCGCTCCCTGCTTGGTTGTGCAGTTTCGCTTTCGACCTTGCTAGTGGTGCGTCGTCTGCCTCTCCACCTCTCCGATTGAGCGCTCCTCTTTTCTCAAGCGCCTCGCGTTCTTCGCAGCTATTCCCTCTGTTGGTCCGAGGTAGTTGGTCCTCTTCGTGTGCTCTGCTTGCTCGTGCAGGCTGTGTCTGCCCGCATCCACCCTCCCTGGTTTCAAGATGGCGGCCTCCTGGTCGCTTTCGGCTTTCTCGTTTTGTCTCCGTTGGGCCCCCGGTGCCTCTTGGTGCTATTTTGTTATAGCGGGCGGGGAGCTGTACAGGGGAGCCTTGCAGGGTGTTCCTTTTGGGACTGACCTCTTTGCTGCTGTGTCGGTCGCGCCCTTTTATATTACTGCCGTACTGGTCTTAACTCCTCGGCGCCATCTTTTTTCCGGGGCTTCGCGATTCTCGTGTCCTCGTTCCAGTAATTTTCGTGTTCTACGGGATCTTTGGCTTCTGTTGATGACTCCGTTCGGTGCTCCACACTTTCCGATTTCGTTGTATGTGTTCTGCCCTCGTCTAGGCAAGAACTCCATGTAGTGAAATCATCTCAATCGTTCCTGCATTTCTCTGTGGGCACGCCCCTTATCTATGAGTTTCTTAGCATCAAAAGACTGTTTCTAAGCTTTGTTACCCAAAATTAACAGGTCTTTCTGTAACCTGGTCTGGCGATCATTTAGCGTTTTCCCCACCCCAGTTACATTCTTGATGCACATGACCTGCATATACATTAACCATGAATGATTCCCATAACAGGAGTAAACATTATTCCATTATGCCATCATTTAGCCTGCAGAATTGTTTTATTTCCTCTACCGGTGTTTTACCGAATACTGAATCCTCCATCAGGGAGATTTGTAATCTACATGTGGGGATCCTGGAAGCCCCACCCAAAATCTGACATCACTGGCCGGTTATGATCAGGGCGCGTTTTACAAAATATCCTGTCCCTCTGAATTACTCCACTTAGCGGAGTTGTTACGAACATAATGTAAATTTGTCTGAGAGCAATCTTGGTGCACCCTCAATGTCGCAGGAAGGGCCTCGGACCTCACTCATTGCAAGGGGCCGACCTTGGCATTCGCTCACACACTAGATTAGTGTGAGGCTAGAGTCAAAAGTAAAAAAAAAAAATATATAGATCCCAGACACACAGTCGGGTATTAGGGGCAGGGGACCACAACTCTACACCATGAAGAGGAGATCCCCGTCTCAAAAATTGCATGCAATTACAAATTGAGGTACAAGGAGCAACATCTATTTTAGCTTGAGGGCATTGTTGCTGGGCACTTGATGTAGGCGAGACTAAAACCATAGCCTGCAGGTTCTGAAACCAAAATGAGTACATTTGAATTTAAGGAAGTTAATTCTTGCACTGAGAGGCATTTATATCAAATGCATTTGTCCACTACATCCATACAAAAAGGTGTCTGTCACCATTTGTGAGAATAGAGTTTTAAGAAGGAAATGTTAAACTACTCAAATTATAATTGTTGGATCTGATGTCTAGCTTAAGAGAACATCTATAAAATTCAAGCAGATACATGGAGGGTGCCTAAACACACTACCATTCTAACCCTTTCCCCTCGTAAAAATACAAGGAAATATCGACTAACTTTTCTGCAACCTAACCCAAAAAATATGTAGTGCAGAATTGTTTCTCGTATTCCCTTCTTAGCACAGAAGAGCTGTTTTTACATTGTGAGCTTTCGGTACCTGATCAAAAGGTAAATGGTTCCTCTCTGCAGTGAGGAAAGGTTGTTTACATATGGAGAAAGTTCAGGATGGAAGCCTGTCAACCTAGGAGTGGGTGTCTCAGCGAATTCACACCAAGATCTGACTGGCTTTTGTGAAGGGTAGCAACGATTAAACCCCTTGCCTTCCAAAAGGACATTGCAAAGATTTACTATGCATACTAGGGCCTTAGTTTACTACAAGCAAAAGAAACACAATTAATGGATGGAATGCAGAACAAATCTAAACCTTAACCCCCAGTCAAGAGATCTGGGTTAAATCCATCATTCTTTTGCTCACGATGCCACCCCAGTTTAGATCTGGCTATATGCAAAACAGTCTTGACCCTGTGTCTCATGGGAACAGTCCAGCCCGAAATGCCAAGCCAGGTCCTCCCTGGACCGGAAACGAGCATCCTAGGACCGGTTTCGGGGTTTCACCCCTCTTCCGCCAGGATAGCTTGATTTCCAGTGGCACATTGAGCCCAGGACCCACGTCTGGGCATACCTAGTGCACTTAGATAAAGAAAGCAAAAGACACACAATTGATAAAAGGAATGCAGAACAAATCTTAACATTCACCCCCAGTCAAGAGATCTGGGTTAAATCCATCATTCTTTTTCTCACCATGCCTCCCCAGTTTACTACAAGACATTAAGAACATGGTCCTCTGGATAAATGAAACCAAAGACGAGGAGTTTCGGTGTAATGCAGCATGGACTTGAAAAAAAAACTGTTTAACCACAAGCATCTCCTACTATCCGTCAAGAATGGTGGTGGATGAGGGATGATATGAGCTTGCTTTCCAGCTGTAGGACCTTACCCTCAGTCATCAAGTATATTAGGAATTTTTCTGTTTACCAACACACTCTAGATGAAAATAGGAGGCCATCTGGCCAGCAGCTATAGCTCTACAAAAGTGTGGCTTTTTTACAGTTGCACCTCTACACTCTGGGTGTACTTAAACGTATGTACTGCACCATATTCTAACTGCTCCTCTAACGGAGGTAAGCATCTTTCGCAACTGCCACATCCATTGGTGCCATAGTTTATTGGTTGACAATATCTTAGACATCTCGACAGATGATGGGTATCTGCATTACTGCATCTCTTTAACACTCGGTACTGCATCCATGGTTATGTTTCCAGCAGCATGATCTGAGCAGTCTCTGCTATTTAGCACAACACAAGAACATTTCCCATATAGGTCACTATTTACTTGCATACCTCTTATGCATCCACACAATAGCATTTACTACCTTGCTACTTTTCACTTCATATTTGAGCATAGTTGCAGTGACAAACCCAATAAAGAGTACAACTGTGTTCCTCATGCACGATATCGTGCACTAGCTACATAGGCTGTATGACAGCACGCTTGTATCACGTGCACTCCCACAAAGAGGATTGCTACCCGACAGCAAATCTCAAGCACCTTTTCAGTGTTAAGTGCTATATAAATGTACTGCAACTGATTTTATATATCTATAACAGAAGCACACTTTGCTTCATCTCTTTTTTAACCACCTTCTTGCGTTCCTATTCAGACCTTCAGTCTCACTGTTGCAAAGCTCCTATGTATTCATTGGCTGGTTGCTTCTTTTCAGTAGTGTTTGCCAGCAAAATAATCTGACTATTCGCAATGAATTTTGAGGGAAAATATGTTAAACAGCTGTTTTACTGACTGAGATGTTCAAACTATCTTAATTGTTCTACGATATGGATCTGATTGCTGCCTGCTTTTCACTTTTGAATCTAGACCAGTCATTTGCCATTGAGGACGTTTAAATTCTAAACATGCGATATCTTAGTGTAATCAGCTGTGTTTCTACCAGTTATGAGGGTGTCTGGTATACATATTTAGACATCCTGTGGGCAACAAGCATTTAACTTTAATACAGAATTAAAATAAAAACAACTGTATGTATGTATGGCACATTCGTGTTCCGGATTGGAGCATTTCTTGGAGAAACGCCTTTCTTTGATAAAGTGTGCAGAGTTTCCAGGTAGATCTAGTGGGATAAGACCTTGATTAAATAATTTTGGGAGTGTTTTCCGATTAGGGTTTTAAATCACACTGATGGTCTACAAACAATACCTAAGACGGTAAGTAAGAAGCTGAGACCAGCCAGAGGGGACTGCCTCAGCTGGTGCGCCTTGAGCTCGAGACTTAAAACATTCTACTTGGCAGCCATTATTTTTGTCTTTGCATAAATTACACAATGCTTATTCCATAGGCGATGATTTGGCAGACCACAGGCATGTGATGTATTAAAAAAGTTTGTGGTTAAGTTTAAGGAATATTGGAAAGACTTCAATTTTAAAACTTAAACATTTAAGGATCCTCTTGAAATCCTGTGAACAAATGTAGACGAGTGACACAGTGAAGGTCTGAATAACGATGAGCAGAAAAGAGCTCAATGGTTCTCTTGTGGTCCGCAAGCATCAAATACACCAAATTGTGTTTCAAGGGTGCAGGGTCATGTGGTCAGGTTTTTTTTTCTTATCTGTTTTTAGGGAGCGTTTATTTGGAGTACTCTTGGTAATTTCTTAGGCACCTAATACACACCACTATGAGTCCCCTTAACTTAAGCCAAACTTCCACCATAGCAAGAACGTAGAATTGTAGTTCACACACTAGGAGGATACAAGCAATGTACAGTATGTATGTATGTATGTATAAACCATTTTATAACGCGCTCTGTTACTTGAGAGTATCCTGTTCCGAAGGGAACCAGCAGAGAAAGGACCAACGGAAATCAACTTATGCCACACTCCTGAATAGATAAGCTTTCAGATTTTTTTTAAACTGGGCAATGCTTTGAGTGGAGCGCAGGTGGAGGGGGAGAGCGTTCCAGGCTCGGGCAGCCACAACAGCTATGGACTGGCCCCCTAGTCTAGTTCGCTTGAAGCGAGGGAGAGTCATCTTGAATAAAGAGGATGATCTGAGGGCTCGTGTGGGGGCATAGAGAACAAATCTCTTCTTCAGGTAGGCAGGTCCTTGATCATGGGTTGCTCTAAATGAGAGTACCAAAGATTTGAACAAGATGCGCTGAGACACTGGCAGCCAATGAAGGCTACACAGCTGGGAGCGAACGCTCTGCCATCTCGGGACATTAAATAAAAGGCGGACAGCGGCGTTCTGGATCACCTGCAAACGTTTAACTAAGTACGCGGGGATGCCGCTAAACAGAGCGTTCGCATAATCCAGCCTTGCTAAAATGAGAGCTCGGGCAACAGTCTCCCTTGCTTCTCTAGGAAGCAATGGAAAGAATCTACGTAGCATTCTCAGAGTAGCAAAGCATGTCCCCGAAAGTTTCTTTATGTGGTCCTCAAATCTTAGGTCCTCTCCAAACCATATGCCAGATTTTTTGCAGGGCCACCCATCACCTTAGGACAGGGAATACTCGGGGGGCCACAGCGAGTCTTTGAAGTCGGAAGGGAAAGAACCATAAAAGAGGACTTCGGATTTGTCATTACATTTCAACTGTTCCATAGTTAGCCAGCGAAAGACTGAGGACAAACATAGCTGGACTGCAGAAGTATCCAGATGATCATCAGGCCAGGTGAACAGCAGCTGCCTATCATCCGCATACCCTATAATCTTAGCCCCGTACTGTTCCGCTAGATATATCAGGGGAGTGATATAAATGTTGAACAGTAGGGGACTAAGAGTGGATCCCTGTGGGACCCCAGTGATGAGTGGTTTAGGCTGTGAGGCATGGGGCGGCATCCAGACCTGTTGTGTTCTGTCTGCTAAAAAGGAGGACAGCCAGGCCAGGGCCCCACCACCAATGCCAACAGCAGACAGCCTGGCGAGGAGGAGCTCGTGGGGGACGGTATCGAATGCGGCATAGAGGTCCAGTAAAATAAGGACCGCTCTGCCGCCTCCGTCCAAACACTCCCGAACCGACTCCGCCATCTCAACCAGTGCTCTCTCTGTGCTATAGGCCGCTCTAAAGCCTGATTGAGCTGGATGTAGAGCATTGGACGTCTCCACAAAGCTCTCCAATTGACGGAAGACCACTTTCTCACATATTTTGGCCAGCGCTGGCAAGAGGGATATTGGACGGTAATTTCCAAGAGTATTAACATCTAGCCCAGATTTTTTCAGAAGTGGTAGTAGCTTTGCCTGCTTCCAGCTTAGAGGAACCTCTGCCGAAGATAGAGATTCACTATCTGGGTGACCTCACTGCAGACAATACTCGCCACCTCCGAGAGTACCCGAGCAGGGCAGGGGTCACCAGGAGAACCCGATTTAAGGGACTTAAGAAGAGGCAGTACGTCGCATTCTTCAGCTGGCGTAAAGCCCGTAAACTGTTGGATATTACTATGGCATGATGAAGAGAAAGGACCTGCCGCTGAACTAACCGCTGGTAACGCAGAAAGTAGGTCTTGCTGAATTTTAGCTATTTTATTAACAAAGAAATTAGATAGGTCCTCGCACCATTGCACAGATGAAGGGAGAGTGGTGGTATCGGCAACGGGGGATACAAAACTTTTCACAATAGAGAAAATCTCTCTGCTGTTATTTTCGGCTTTAGCAATTCTCCCAGCATAATAGATCCCCTTGGCTGTCTTTTATAGCGGCATAGTAGTCTTTCTGGGCTGCGCGTAGGGCAGCCTTTGTTTCCAAGCTATACCCAAGTCTCCAAGCACGCTCCAACTTTTTACAACCCAATTTCAGCTCCCTCAGCTCAGGGGAGAACCATGGCTGAGAGGGGGTGCGTCGGAACCTGGACACAGTAGTATGTTTGGTAGACATGTTAGCAGCCTGAGACACCCACCCATTAAAGCCACTGACCGCCTCACCCAGCACAGGAGTGAGCTTCGGACGGGCTCTAGTTAAAGCCTGACTGAACGCCGCCAGATTGACCTTCTGGGGATAACTCGTGGGCGGTGTGGGGACTAATCGGCCCGCACCCTCCACCTCCCAAGAGAACCTAACAAGGTCATGATCCGACCACGTTACTTTTTCTAGGCGTAGATCCTTAATGGGGAAGTTGGAGCAAACTAAATCTAATAGGTGACCCCTATCGTGAGTCGAAGAGACCACCCATTGTTTAAGTTGTGCCAGATCCAAAACTTCCCCCAGCCGGCGAGCTTCAGTGGAGTCGGAGACATCCACATGGATGTTAAAGTCGCCGACCAGAAGACATTTTTCAGTATCTTGAAATTTTTCTCAAATCCTCCTGGCAGCCTGAGCAGATTGGATAAATACAGACGGTCTTCGGGCGTGACAGACATAATGCTTTAAAATCTTTTACTCTATTCAGGGTTTGTTATGCATCATAAGATATGGGTGTGCCTACCAGTATGCCCATTATACCACACACTTTTCTTTTGGCAACTGCAAGCCTATGCACCCAGGATCTTGGTTATGTTAACAATCAGTTAACAAGTTTTGTGTGACTGAGCTCCCAGCTTTTGCACATAGGTTTTGCAGTTCGGCTTCCATTGCCATGCCCAAGGTAACAAAAGGCAGCAGCTTCTTCCACCTCGGCATCATATGACCTCTACTAATGAACATTCATTTTATACCATTTAATATGTACCGTAATGGTTCAACTATGACAAAGCATTGTTTAGTTAATAAGAAACAAAGTGTGACTATATAGGAGCTTTTTATATTGATGGCTGTGTGCTTAAAGGCAAGGGTATCTGCCTCAATGTTTGGGTAAAGTGGACTAGTGCACTGAATGTGGGAGATATGTAACACATGGGTACCCCCTAGTTATCTATCTCTTAAGATTGTTTAGGCTAGGTGTGTCTAACGTAAGCGTGCATTTTATAATCTAGTTTGCCAGTGCAAATTGTCCTGATGCCTACCAAATCTTATATGTTAGGTTTATTTGCAAAGTGCACTATCACCCTCAAGGGTAGCCTGGCGCTGAGCGGATATCTGAGCGTCTAGTCCTACCTATGGTAGGTTGGTTAATTGAAAAACCAAGTCTACAACTTCTTAAGGAATTCAAGACCAGAGTAGGGGCTTTGATTTGGAGCGAGAGGTGTTCCACATTTTAGGAGCAATTGAGGTGCCGGGTTTTTAGGAACCCGGTGGTGCCAGGGGATAACACCCGAAGACCTCTGAGTTCTCCCTGTTCCGGACCACAGAAACCAAGAGTCTTCTAGGTGAAGTCAGAGATCGAGTTTTATTGGCTGCAACCAAGTAACAAGCGTCCTAGAATTACAACAGCACGGGTCGTAAGTTCTCAGGAGACTGTTCGTTTTTACAGAACCAGCCTTCTCCTTTTATACAAAAATAACAGCTGCAGGCAAGAATTCTTCAGTTTACAATTCGGTCATAGACATATTTCCACAATAGAGCAAAAAGCACAGTCATGTCGGCCAACCCATATTTTAGATGTACAGTTTGTGATAGATGGCCCAGCCCGGCCCAGAATTACCATCAGATATTGATGAAACCCCAATAAAACCGGGCACCTCCTCGTCGTAAAACGGGCCATAAACAAGGAACATGGACAGGTGTATTTGTGTAGAAAACATGGCCTGTATGTAGTGAATGGTTTATGGCATGTTGTGCATTGATGCTATCTTACTGGTTTATGGCATGTTGTGCATTGATGCTATCTTACTCGGCCACTGGGCGAGGAGCTGCCCAAACAGGTTTGGCTGGAGGCAGTGGAGTCAGTTTGGCCAGGTCATGGGGAAGTCAGCTAAGGTGGACGTGTCCTTTCAGATCAAGCTCGGCCTCAATCAATTGACTATATGAGGGCAAGCCATAAGATGGATGCCGTTCACAAAATGGAGTCCGAGGGTTCAGAACGGAAACCATGATTTAAGGGTGTTAGCATCACTCAATCACGACGCAAACGCATAGGGATAATGTCCTAATCATTACCGGTCTGCCGATACCAAATTCGTCATGGTACGATGATATTTTGTGACAAGAGTGTGGACCTCGGTACCGGTATTACAGCAGGGTCCAGAATTTCAGAACCACAGACCCTCCTTTTGCCCTCATATTAGGCAATAACTCCTGCTAAACTGAGTCCAAATCTGTATTAATGAATTCATGGAGATGCTGCTGTAGCATCATTCTGTTGCTCAATTCGTCCCTTGACACAGGCTTCCTTACACATGAAGTAGCACAGAGGCCACATATTGCAGGAGCGCACTGCACAAACAGGCAGAACATAAACAGAATGGCTAAGATCATCCCAATGAAGATCAGAGTTTTCCATCCCCAGGCAGAGATCAGTTCCCAGAACCACCCTAGCAGGGACCAATCCCCTTTATCCACGTGAAGGGAATCCGAGATTTTGTGCAGTTTGGAGATGGCCTGGTACACTGTCGGAGCATTATCAGGGATGAAAATGCAGCAACTGGATTGGATCACCCTACATACACCACCACGGTCTGCAAGTATGACATCTAGGGCAACCCGGTTCTGAAGAGTCATAAGTCGGTCCGACTGGAGCTCAGCTGTCAAGTTACTAAGGGCACAGGCCGTTTCGGTCACGGCGGATTCGACTACCCTCGTTAACTGGCGAATGTTCCTGCTGTTCACCATAGGCCCCCAAAACGGCAGAAAACCCTTTGCGAAGTCCCCAAACTCTTGACCCGCAGTGTCGTCTTGACTCACGACACCCCTAACTGTCCTTGTCCGATGGTAATCTGCCCCGGCCGTGTAGGTGGGTGGCAGCAGAAACGAGATAAAACATGTGCCCGAGAAGTCAGGGGGCAACCATGTGTATGCTTTGTCATGGCAGATGAAGTATGTACCCTTAGCCGCTAAGAATGGAGGGGAAGTTCGGGAGGCAAACACATACGTTTCCGTGCATACGCTCTTCCCCAACTGTGCTTTGGGATCCCTGCCAATGCCTTGCAGACATAGGTGACCTCGGTGGGGTACTATCCAAACCGGGGAGGATTTCTTTGTTTTCTGGCTCTCACTCAAGGAAATCCCATAGTTAGTGATGTTCCATCTACTGTACGGGGTAAACTCGTCTTTGGGAATTGTTCGATACGTGTCGATATCCCTGCTCATATTCCTTATTCCTGCCACTAGTGCCTTGTTGCTGGAATTGCTCCCTGTGGGACGCGGGGGATATGGTTCTATGGTTCTATGGCAAACAGGAACATTGTCTGGAAAGCCCACAGAGAACCATAGTAACTGAATGGCAGGACGAAGTAAGGGATGCCCTTATCTGTTGTATGTGGCATAAGTCCACAGATCCAACAGTTCGAGGTGTTCATTATAGACTGGTGCTGGTGTAGGAGCTGGATGAATGAGTTATTTACAAATTCTAGTCTTCTGGCAGACTCGTGTTCAGGTAGAGGGTGAAAGGAGTGTGGAGGAACGGTAGGAGGATGGGCTGAGTGTTATTTACGAAGGTAACTTGAAATGTGAATAGAGTATAGCCAATCAAGAACATCATTATGCTACACAACATTAAAATACATATTATCAAGAATCTTTTTCTGGCAATTACAGTGCGTATTTTCTTTTTAAAGTTCGTGGGTCTAGCAGGTCTCTCTACCCTTGGAAACTCCATCCTCTAGTTGCTGCCCGCGGTGGGAGATTGATTCTGCCAAGGAATGCTTTCTGTTCAGTCCGGGGTAATTCCCTCAGACCAACCAGAAACGTTGACCTAAACGTCTCCAGCTGCATTCCCCAGACTATCAACCGCGACCCTAGCAGCAGAACCGGATGGCGGTTCGAAAATCAAAAATGAGCAAGTTCCCTGGGCGAGAGAGCTGTAAAATCAAAAATAGTTCTTGGGGGAAATAGTTCTTATTAGTTTGTTGTCATTATTTCGTTTCTCTTGGCCTTAGATTATACCGTTGTTTCCCAGGTGCGGTGTGATCTTCAAACAACGTTTCAAGTTCCGTAGTGTCCAACTGCATTGACGGTGGCACAAATCCTTGCAGAATACGATCGCTCTCCGTTTCGGTACCAGTTCCTTTCAATCGTGCATCGCTGAAGAGTGCAAAGCGTGGTACGGACTCGGTCTCAGAGTCAGCAATTCCCTCCTGGACCCACCGGTCATATGGAAGGGGCAGAGGGATCCGTTTACAATGGATCCCGTGGATCCAGTTCTTCTTCCCTTCCACCCGAACGGCTGATCTTGTGGAAAGAAGGACGAGGTACGGGCTGGTCCACCTGGGCTGTTCGTTCGTCGTTCTCTGAAAAGTTTTTCACCAATACCCAGGTGCCGGGTTCAATTGCGTGACCTGGATCATCAGATGCTGGCGGAGAGGAACTGTGAACCTGTTGGTGTAAAACACGCAATTTAGTTGTCAATTCACACAAATAGTCAAGCAGTACAGGGTGCTCTATCTCGCTTAGTTTCTTGGGCCTCGGCACTCCCCATATGTTTGCTGGGCGCCCGAACACGATTTCGTGGGGGCTAAGTCCCAGTCTAGAGTGGACAGTCATTCTGGTAGACAGGAGTGCTAAAGGCAGGGCGTCAGGCCATTTAAGACCTGTGCTGGCTTGGATCTTGGCCAATTTTAACTTTAACGTGCCGTTGTAGCACTCTACTAATCCCGCTGATTGGGGGTGATTTGCAGCGTGGAACTTCTGGTGTATGCCTAGACATTCGCACACTCTCTTCATCACTCGTCCCACGAATTCACTTCCATTATCACTCCAGACCATTCTAGGCATACCAAATCTAGGGAAGAATTCTTTGACCAGGGCTTTGGCAGTTGACAAGGCAGTGTTGTCCTTAAGGGGATACGCTTCCACCCACCTGGAGAAGGCGCAAACAACAACAAGCACGTATTTCAGATTGTTGCATCTTTCCCTATGTATGAAATCGAGCTGCAAAACCTCGAACGGATACGTTGGAGGCGCAAAATGACCAGCTGGAGTTGGGGTTCCCCTACCGGGATTGTACTTCAAACACACCATACAGTTCCTGACCAAATTCTCTGCGCATTTCGGGATACCATTATTCTGCCATACTGGGGCCAACAACTTACAGATTCCTTTCGCACTAATTTGGGCCATTCCATGGGCCATTGTCACCACTGCAAGCACATATGCATCGGGTAACAGCCATCGTTGATGCTCTGACAATTCGATCCAACAACCATTCGCATCTAATCTACCCTTGCTTTCTCTCCATTTATTCACCTCTTTTTCAGTGGCATCAGATTGTATAGATTTCACACTTTCAATAGTGTCCTCACACATACCCACATCGGCAATCCATCTCGCAGGACCTACAACATACATTCGACTCATGGTGTTCCTTGCAGTCTCTTTCGCAACTTCGTCTGCAAATGCATTCCCACGACCAACATCATCTTGAATCTCTCTGTGTGCACTGCATTTTACAATCGTAACTTGTAGTGGCAAGGTCAGTGACTCAAGAAGCTCGTTCACTAGCTGACCATGTTGGATTCTTGCACCATGTGACATCAGGAACCCACGTTCACGCCACAATCTTCCAAAACTGTGGGCCACGCCAAAGGCGTATTGGCTATCAGTATACACATTCACTCGCTTTCCTTTTGCCAACACACACGCTCTTGTAAGTGCAACTAACTCAGCTGCTTGCGCGGAATTGTGGGGAATGCGCGCGGCCTCTACAATCGTGTGCAATGTTGTTACAGCATATGCTGCAGTCGTATCACCATTTGGCAACTTGAAGCATGAACCATCAACCCATAAAGTATCATTACATTCAGGAAGGGGAGTGTCCTGCAAGTCTACTCTCCCTTTTGTCTCTTCTTCTGTCCTAAAGCAGCAATCATGTCTTTCAACCTCATCTGTCTCTGCCGGAATAGGCAATAACGTAGTGGGGTTGAGTGTATCACACCTCTTTATGTGTATGTGACTTGCTAATAGTGTCAGCTCATAACTGGACAGTCGAGCACTAGTTAAATGCTGTGTCTTCGTTCTGTTTAGCAAAAGGTCTACTGCATGTGGGACCATAACGATCAGAGTATTATTCATGACTAACCCAGCAGACTGTCGAATACAGACAGCTGCTTCAGCAGTGGCCCTCAAGCAACTTGGTAATGCCTTAGCTACAGGATCTAGAGTCGCTGAGAAATACGCGCATGGGCGCTGTTTGTCCCCAAAGTATTGTGTCAGGACTGATAATGCGCAACCTTCCTTCTCATGGACATATAATGTAAAAGGCTTACTGTAGTCGGGGTTGCCCAATACAGGAGCCGAACACAATGCATCACGCAACTCGTGGAAACTTGTCTGACAATCTTCAGACCAAGGCATAGGATCGGGTGTGTCTTTACAGATTAGTGCCAGCAAAGGTTTAGCCAATAGTGAAAAATTCGGTATCCATTGTCTACAGTACGATGTATGCCCAAAAAGGCACGCACTTCTCTTTGTGTCCTTGGGGCACTCAATCTTGCAATTGCCTGTATTCTTTCTGGGGTCAGTCTCCTTCCCTCCTTCGATAAGATGTGACCTAAGTAGGTCACTTCTTGTCGACAAAATTGCAGTTTCGAAAGAGAGACTTTGTGCTTCATGTCACATAAATGACGCAACAACGACAATGTGGCTTGCTTGCAAATCTCTTCAGTATCTGCAGCGATCAGCAGATCGTTTACATACTGAATCAGAGTCGCGCCATCAGGTAGAACAATCGTGTCAAGTTGTGTTTTCAGAGCCTGACTGAATATTGATGGACTTTCACAATAGCCCTGAGGAGCGCGTTTGAAGCGGAAGCTTCGTCCTCCTAAATTGAAGCCAAAAATATCTCTGCTCTCCTCAGCAATCGGGATGCTGAAGAAAGCGTTCTTCAGGTCAATCACCGAAAACAAAGTGGCTGAAGCTGGAACCATTGTCAATAAGGCAGTAATGTCGGGGACAACTGGAAACTGTGGCACAACAATCTTATTCACTTCTCTGAGATCGATCACAAATCTGTACACAGGTGGCTGCGAAGGATCAGTACGCTTTAAAACTGGCAGAATAGGACTGTTACAAATGTTGCCTGTTGTCTCTTCAATGACATCTTTTTCGATCAGATCGTAAATGATCGCTAACAATGCCTTTTCACATTCGCTAGAGATCTTGTATTGGGGAATACGTGGCAACCTAACATTGCCTTTCAATGTTATGACATACGGTGCTATCTCCAAACGACCTACATCATTAGAACCAGTAGCCCAAAGTATATCTGGAAGAGATGACAATTCTGTTGGGATATTGTCCTTTGACAAATACATTGGAGAAATCACTTTCTTACCTAGGGTAAGTTGTACTCCTGAAGGAGAACAGTACAAAGTAGCATAAAGTCTCTTTAACAAATCCAAACCTAACAAATTTTCGCCACAACCTGTTGTAAGAATGAGGGGTGCTTCTAATTCGCATGGGCCAACAGAAAGGAGCATAGGACTAGAGATCGGGTTTCTAACCGGGGCGCCAGAAAAACCTACTGAAACATTCATTTCGCCAGACAAAGGTGCGCCAGGAAGTTTTGAGTGCATAATCGAACTTTTTGTAGCACCAGTATCCAGCAGAAAAGGTTCTGACACTCCTGATGTAATCACCTCAACATAAGGTCCATTCTGATCTACTGGAACTGAAACAACTCCCTCTCTTTGTCCATGGCTGTCCTAGCAATTATTACCCTCATTCTCGTTCTGTGCGTAGTAGTCATCATAGTAGTACTGAGCTGACCTAGAAGACGCATTATTCTGTTGATCAAAGCTATTCATAGAATTCTGAGGCGGAAAAGAACTAGCATTCTGGGGGAAATTTCCACGGCCCCTACCCCTAGGAGCATGTTGAACACCTCTACCTCTTGAACCAGAAACACCATTTAACCGTCGCAATAAAGCTGGACAATTATTCTTGAAATGACCCTCTTCCTTGCAATACGCACACTGATTCGGACCATACGGTAAACGCTGATGAGAAAACTCATTCCCTTGCGAGTTTCTTGAATACTGCTGTGGTTGCTGATAATTGAGCTGACTAGGAGTGCGAGGCGGGTAGGCTTGCTGGAGAAGAACTTTAGTTTTTAAATCTTTAGTCTTTTTGTCTGCCTTATCTAGCTCATCTTTGCGCCTATTTTCGTAGTACTGGGCTGTGGCTAAAATCTGCGCTGACGTAGAAACAGCCCAAGCACTCTCTGAATCTTTCAATTTATTACATAGTTCAGGAAGCAGATTATGTACGAATTTGTCTACAAACAATCTTTGGCCACCTTCGGTAGCCATATCCTGACCACTATGATCGACGAAAGTCTCTTCAAATCTCGTGAAAAAGTCAGACACATTCTCATCTTTCTTCTGCTTGCACGCAGACAACTTGTCCCAATTCACACGCAATTCAGGCATTAATGTCTTCATGTACGTGATAATTCTACCAGGAAGTTCAGCTACTAAAGGCTCGGGTTTGGAACCACCAACTTGTCTAGCATCTGCAGCAGTAATATTAGCCCATGTGTCGCCTAATTCTTGGTCATGATCTGCATGACGAATCTTACTCCACAAGGGCTGTGGAACAACATTCCCAAACAACATGTCTACATCCGCTAAATTCATTATACATGAGCTGGCAGTCTGAGATAACTCCTTATAATACCCTGCAGGATTTTTACGGGGATCGGGTAATGTCTGCTTGAGTGCTAAAACTTCAGATCTTTTCCAGGGGACATGTACCCATACACGCTGGAAATGCGGCAGAACGGGTGGATTTGCATTTGCATCCCCTTCCCTCCAAACTGGAGGAACTTCTCTCATAGGGTACTGTCGCGCCTTTTTTCCTACATGACATTTCATCCTCATATAGTGATCTAGACACGTTTCCTTTACTCCTATAAGATAACAACAAATCTATTGCTTTTTCAACATCGGCACCTACAATCATGCCTTCATAGAACTTAAAACGCATACGGAATAATTCCTTCATTTTGCGTTTTGGATCATTTGTCTCCAAATCTTCGCAAAGATATACACACATCTCTTCAAATACATATCTCTGAGTGGGTGCATCCCATTGTCGGAAGACTTCCATAACAGACTGAACGTCATACCTAACAGTGTCAGTAACCCATTTGCGTGCTAACTCATTCAGCACTTCTCTTTCCTCGTAATCAGGCAGTTGACTACGCAACTATCTACGTCCTGTTTTAGGGGTCGTTTTAGGCGACCCAAAGAAAGGTGAGAACAGACCAGTGACAGTACTTGCCACTCTCTGTCGAACAGAAGGAGAAGCTTGCGGAGAGGCAGATGCGCCAGAAAAGACAGCCTGATGCAAAGAGGAAGTCGAGGCAACAGCAGAGGAAGTCGAGGCAGTGGCAGAAGTAGCATCATGAAAAACAGTTGGAGCAGTGGGCAAAATGTAGGAACAGTAGAGGTAGTATGTAGCAAAGGCGGCGGCCCATGAGAAGGCTGCGCCGGAGAAGTAGGAACCAGCTGAAGAGGAGCTGGTGCTTGTGCAAGAGCTGCATTTCGTGCGCCGGGGCACGGTATAACAAAACGCTTCGGGGGTCCAGTAATACTCGATGTATATGGGGGTGGTGAATTCAATAAATGGGACATTAATGGATCTTTCTCGGATGTTCCCTTCGAACCTTGTCCTTCATGTGGCAACATTGGGTAGCATTTATCTACTGCTAACTTCTTGCTTCTGAGCATTTGTTCACTTTCCTGCTCTTCCTCATTATCCCTGTATGCAATGGCAGCTTGCACCATTGACATACCTCTTTTATTTTTCTTAGCTAATTTCATTTCTTTCTGTTTGGCTTCTTTGCGCCATAAGCGAAAAGAGTCAAACATCGCCGGCCGGGCTTTCTTCTTGAAGAGTTTGACCTCGAGGTTATCTAAAATTTCTGCGTCAAAGCTACCATATTGGGGCCATTTTAAAACACCATCTTTTCTGGTGTACTTTATCCATACCTCATTATACGTGATAGGGCCTACTCCGTGCTTTATATAAAGTTCATATGTTGGAGTTCCAATCGGAGGAACCGGACACGAATCCTCTAATCGGGAGTCCTTACTACAACCAAGACAAAACAAGTTTCCAAGTCTGCTAAGACCAGGCATCTTTGCTCACTAGTCTAGCTTCAAACTTCAAGGGATTATCGATTTACGATATTCTCGTGAATACATGAATCCCTCGGTTTTGGCGCTTGCAAGTTCCAAACAAGGTGTATCTCAAAGATACCAAAACTAAGAACAAAACTAAGGACTGGGAGACGCTCCACTTATACTTAACTGCAGTATTGAAGATCGATGACGTCACTAGAAGACTCTTCTATCGTTTCGCTCTACCAAGGATCACTGGGTCCAAAACAGGGCGATAGTCAGGGCAGTAGTCCTTCGTAGCCGTCGGGACGCGGGGAACCTCGCAGCAAAGACCTTCGGAACCACGTCGACATACAGGGGTCGCTGAAGTGGCTGGCCGTCCTCTGGAATTTTCACACGAAGCTCCTCACGAACATCTGGCTTGGACCGTCACCGCTTGATACCGCCCCGAGTTGGGCGCCAAGTGAGGTGCCGGGTTTTTAGGAACCCGGTGGTGCCAGGGGATAACACCCGAAGACCTCTGAGTTCTCCCTGTTCCGGACCACAGAAACCAAGAGTCTTCTAGGTGAAGTCAGAGATCAAGTTTTATTGGCTGCAACCAAGTAACAAGCGTCCGAGAATTACAACAGCACGGGTCGTAAGTTCTCAGGAGACTGTTCGTTTTTACAGAACCAGCCTTCTCCTTTTATACAAAAATAACAGCTGTAGGCAAGAATTCTTCAGTTTACAATACGGTCATAGACATATTTCCACAATAGAGCAAAAAAGCACAGTCATGTCGGCCAACCCATATTTTAGATGTCCAGTTTGTGATAGATGGCCCGGCCCAGAATTACCATCAGATATCGATGAAACCCCAATAAAACCGGGCACCTCCTCGTCGTAAAACGGGCCATAAACAAGGAACATGGACAGGTGTATGTGTGTAGAAAACATGGCCTGTATGTAGTGAATGGTTTATGGCATGTTGTGCATTGATGCTATCTTACTCGGCCACTGGGCGAGGAGCTGCCCAAACAGGTTTGGCTTGTGGCATTGGAGTCAGTTTGGCCAGGTCATGGGGAAGTCAGCTAAGGTGGACGTGTCCTTTCAGATCAAGCTCGGCCTCAATCAATTGACTATATGAGGGCAAGCCATAAGATGGATGCCGTTCACAAAATGGAGTCCGAGGGTTCAGAACGGAAACCATGATTTAAGGGTGTTAGCATCACTCAATCACGACGCAAACGCGTAGGGATAATGTCCTAATCATTACCGGTCTGCCGATACCAAATTAGTCATGGTACGATGATATTTTGTGACACGAGTGTTGGACCTCGGTACCGGTATTACAGCAGGGTCCAGAATTTCAGAACCACACAATGTAGAAAAACGCTCATCCTCCTAATCTGGTTCTGTGTATATTTGGGATGTTGGTGAGTAGGAGTCCCACGGAGCAGAGGTGTGTGAATGATTGGTAGAAGGAGATGCAACAGTTCAGGTATGTGGGGCCTGAATATGGAGTGCCTTGAACACATGTAAAAAGTTGAAATTGAGTGCGTTTGTGTGTTGAATGCCAGTGTAGGTCCTGATGTGTTGTGTTTTGTAAGTTCTTATGGGAGATTGACAATGAGTCTAGCTTGCAGGTACTAGATGGTCTGTGGTTTTCTAGTGAGTTGCTTAGTGATCCCTGCGTAGAGGTTGTCCTAATCCAACTTGCTAGTGACTAGGGCATAAGTGGCAGTTTTTCTTGTGTTGCTTTGGAGCCATTTGAAGATCTTCCTCCGCATCTTCAGAGTGTGAAAGCAGGATGCGGTGACTGCATTGACTTGTGCAGTCATGCCCACTTTGCTGTTGATGAATATTCCAAAGTTCCTAGGATGGGTATTGGTCTAAGTTCGGCTGGCCACCATGTGGAGCTTTATGGTGAGGTGTTCTTGCTTTAGAGCACCACTCCTGTCTTGTCTGTGAACTTCAGACTGTTGGCTTTCATCCAGTTAGCGACTTTAGTCATACAGGCGGTGAATTTATTTCTCCAATTGGATGCTTGTCTGAGAGAGAGCATGAGTTGCATGTCGTTGGCGTAAGAGATGATGTTGATGTCATGTGTGGGATGACACCAGAGGCGGCATGTATGCGTTGAAGAGGATGGGGCTGAGCGATGAATCTTGATGCACTCAAAAAATGGGTTTGCGGGCTTCCGGTGAGTAAGGTGTCAGACTGATATCTTGTGTTCTATCTGTTAAGAAGGAGCAGATCCAGTGTAGATTCCTTGGATACCAGTTTTGTGCAGGAGCCTGATGAGGATGGGGTAGGAAATATTGTAAAATGCTGCACGGAGGTCCAAGTGCACGAGGGCTGCCGTTATGTCTCCTCTGTCTGTGACATCTAGGAGCTGGTGGTTGCTGATCTGGTCAGTGAGACGTCTGTTGATTAGCTTCTCGAAGGCCTCTGCCGGGTATGGTAGAAAGGATATGGGTCTGTAGTTGGAAAGTGTGACTGGGTCAGCAAATGGTTTCTTGAGCAGGGACATGGCAATGGTATGTTTCCAGGTATTCAGGAATGTGGCGGAGTCAAAATGGGGCATTGAATATAGGTGTTAGTGGTTCACTGTCCGGTAGGAGACCTTTGAAGTGGTGGTGGGGGAAGGGTGCAGATGGACCCCCGTGTAAGTGGTCTTTGTTAGCAGCGATTTTGACAGTGGTGACGGCAGGTAACCAGGTCAGGGTTTGTTCATCGGCAATGATGGGATGGTGAGTTCCACCAGTAACCGGGTCCGGTGGAAGGTTGAAATTGCTGCATGTAGGTGATTTTATTTTGGAAGAATTCAGAGTTCTTGTTGCATAGGTCTTATGAGAAGGTAATGTTGCTATAGGTGAGAGGCGGCGTGGTGAAATCTTTGATGGCAAAGATTTCCTTGATGCTGTTCCTGTCTGTGATCCGCAAGAGCTGTGCGCTTGGTGTTTCATATATGCTGGTGGTAACGTCTTCAGGCTGATTTGAAGATGTCTTTATCTGCGGTGTTTTGACTTTTCCTCCATTTACACTCCAGTTGCTTGTCATCCTGAGTTCCTCTGTGTACTATCTGGCCTGTGATTGGGCTCTTGCCTTTATGCGCTTTGTGCTAGTGGGGAGCCAATGTGTTTTGGTGCGTGCTGTGATCCAGCTGTTGAGGATTTTGATGGCTTTCAGTAAGTGATTGGAGAGGGCAGAAGCCCACTCCTCTCCTGAAATGCATTACCATCTTCAGCCGGCGATTCCTGTAGTGGTAGGTCTGTGATGGAGCAGGAATGGTATACTAAAATTGACATGGGTGTCAAATGTATCATGTCATAGTTGCTGGCTTGTCGACTGTGATGTTGCCGATTGAGGAGAAAATCTGATCCAATAAAAGTCCAGTTGTGTGGGTAGGTTCAGTAACCTGCTGGATGAGGTCAAGGTTTACGTGGTTTCATAGAAGGGCTGCAGACTTTGGGTTAGTTCGGTCTTCTAGGTAACACTCAAGGTCTCTGAGAAGGATGAAGGTGCTGGCCTTGAAGGGTGTGAAGAAGTCTGTGATGGTACTCTTGAAATTGGTGCGGGGTCCTGGTGGTCTGTATAATAGGGTTCTGCTTAGGGAGAAGTTGGCAGTGAGGTGTCTTGAATGTGAGCTGTTCCCTGTAGTTGGTGCAGGACTTCTGTGTATTTGGTGCAGCTGATGCCATCTTTGAATATGATGGCTTGTGCTAATAGTCTTGCTTAACGATTATGTAACCAACTGTGATGGCGGGAGCTATTTCTGGTGCCTCAGTTAGGTTTAGCCATTTTTCTGTGGTAAAGAGCAAGTCCCGAGCTCTGTTGTGCAGTAGGTCTCATATCTCTGTTGCATATTTGGTTGGTGAGTGAGTGGGTGTTGAGGAGCATGCATGCAAGTGTGGCATGCTGTTTGGGTGGTGTTTATTCTGTTTGAGCGAGTAGGGTGCTGAATACTGTTTGTGGGTGAGAGTTCATGAGAACTTGAAGGAGGCGCAGGAGGCAGAAGTGAACAGTCCCATAGTCTATGGTGCTTTATGGTATTAGTTTGTCAAGCAGCTACCAGCATTAGAACATAGAAATGCGCAGCAGGGTATTGATGGGTATGGGAAAGAACCAGAGTTCCGGGCACTGACTGGCAAGCCTTTCACGCACCAGCTCGCACTGCAACTGCCATTAAATAGTTCCTGGGAGGATGAAGGTGAGCAAGGTACAGTGGGCTCGAAACCAGTAATGTCGCTTCTTGTGCGGATTGATGGTGGGAAAGGAAGCACTCTTGGTTGGATTTTTTTTATTTTAAATACGTACTTGTATCATCTTACCATGCACAAACCATCAATGCGACCGAAATTCTACATTCACCTTTTATGTTGGGCTACAACCAATGGTAGTGTGCCCATTGCCATGCGGGGCAGTGGTAATGAATACCTCTTGCATATTCCTTAAGCCAGGAGCATAGAAAGATTAGCATTGGAAAGTTGAAGTAGTAGGCCCCTACAGTCCATAAGAGGTTGTGCGTCACTTTGTCTACAGTGGAGTTCTCTGATTTTCCTCATCTGCTGTACTGTGCTAGACCAGTGGTTAAAGTAGACCCAAGGAAAAACATATAACATGTGTTGACTATAAGATTATTGGGGCATTTATTCCATGAGGAGTGTATATTCTAGTAAATATAAATAAAAATACAAAAATCTCTGGTGACGTCCGGGGGGTGTTGGGGAGGGGCTTGCATGGGTGAAAAGTCTCTGTGGCTCAGAAGCCTCTAAGCCTTTGTTTCACAGCTCTCGCTGTATGTTTTAACAGTTATTCCTGTGGATGGTCACAGCATCAACTGCCACCTAAGTACAGCAAGTGGTATGAATGGAAGCTGAAGTCAGTCCCTGATTTCCCCCTTGACTCTGCAGACAAAGGAGCTGAGCATTCCTTCTTATGCAGCTCCAGTAGCACCGTAAACGACGAAGGAAAGCTCACTGTTTTCCCTTTTCCCCAGACCTCTGCACATTGCACATATCTTGGATAAAGTGGCGGAGGACAGTTAGAGGTTATAGAATTGGAAATTGAAAAGTTGACTGCAGTGGGCCTATACCAGTGTTAATATGCCGCTGTAACTTCTTGTTTTTAATGGTGCCCCGAAAAGTCAATTGTTTGATATTTATCAAATCTTTTCTAGAGAAGCAAAAGTTCACGCACACTTGGATCTACCGTTTGTAGAACATAAGACACTTCTAGAGAATCAAACCCCTTTGCAGAGCATGTTTAACGAAAAATGTTCATAATTTAGTTTCTGGTAAGAAACATTTGCAACATCTGCTTTCATTTGTTTAAAAAAGAAGCTCATAGGTTTGGGTCTTAAACATGCACATTTTTAAATTTGGTATAGAGATTTTTTTTTAAATGTGCGCCTGTGTGTAATATATAAACGCATGCATTTTGATGAAGAAATGCACCTCAAAATTAAGGATGAAGGCAAAGAAGTAGCTCATCAGCCGAACCACACCAGCGCTGCCACAGAAACTACTTTTCAGGCAGCTCTTCACATACTATAAGATAAAAAGCCATCGCTCGTGGTGCAAGGCAACTGAGGGGTGAAGTGAAATTATAATTTTATTTTTTTTGCTCCATGCTGCAGTGGACACTTCAACAGTGCAATGGATGAAGCAGTCTGACTGAAAACTTGTTTATTGTTTTATGTGTTTTTATCAATATTTTTCTTTGAAAACATAAAGCTGGGCAAGAGCTGGGGCTGTCCCTAGGCCAGTTTTAAAGACTGAAGTACTTCTTTTCTGATGACAACTAGAATTTTGCATGGTGGTATCTTTTCCTGGGGGTTCTCATTAGATTTACTGTCCTTACCCTAAGATAGGCCGTGGCCTATTGAGACATTACACAAAAACTTTCCACATATTAGTCATACTTGACTTTCTCTCAGTCCTACCTTCGTGTTGCCTGTCACGTCAGAGAAAAAGGCAAAAGCTCGTACCTCCAATTATGGCATCCTTGTGGATAAGTCAAATACCTTAATCGCTCTTCGCTCTCGAGCCGAGTGGTCGCTCCCCAGTGTCTTTGACGACACCTGGTATCGTTGTGCAGCGCCTCGTTGTTATTGCCTGCAATCTGCCTTGCTTGCCGCGTTTTGCTCTGTTGACATTTTACATTGCCGCTTTTGCTCTGTTTTCATTTTTAATTGCCAGTGTAACTTTGTCTGTGTTTGCGCGTTATCCCCCAGCGCTCCGCTGCCATTTTGTTTGTTGTTGTGGTCCGAGTAAACCCGCCCCGCCTCCCAGCTGAGCCGCTCTCCCACAGACTACTTCCAGCGCCCCATTCCCTCGAAGCGCTGTGACTCGCTCTTCGCTCTCGAGCCGAGTGGTCGCTCCCCAGTGTCTTTGACGACACCTGGTATCGTTGTGCAGCGCCTCGTTGTTATTGCCTGCAATCTGCCTTGCTTGCCGCGTTTTGCTCTGTTGACATTTTACATTGCCGCTTTTGCTCTGTTTTCATTTTTAATTGCCAGTGTAACTTTGTCTGTGTTTGCGCGTTATCCCCCAGCGCTCCGCTGCCATTTTGTTTGTTGTTGTGGTCCGAGTAAACCCGCCCCGCCTCCCAGCTGAGCCGCCCTCGCCCCTCCCCCTCCACTATCCATATATGACAGCCGGTCCCGCGCGCAGCGTTTACGCGCAGCGTTCGCGCCCCAGTCGCGCCGAAGGTGCGCCAAAGGTAAGCCCGTCTACGCCCGTCCGCGCCTGGCCCGCGCCCAGCGCCAGTCCCCCTGGCGCTCGTCATGCCCACCCCTCCCGCATTACCTACGATGCCTCCACCCTCCTAGCCCTAAACCCCGGCCGCCCCCCCAACTGCGTCCAAGCCGCTCCTGGACAAACCCACGGACCTTTCTCATGCAACTCCTGCAAATTCTACGGCACTGTCTACAACTCCGCTACGATCACACCACAGATACCCGACCCCAACAACCTACAATGCATCTTGCTCAACACCCGTTCGGTCCACAGGCACGCCATTGACCTATGGAACCTACTAGACACCATCTCTCCGGACGTCGCCTTCCTAACAGAAACATGGATGAACGCCTCTTCTGCCCCAGACATCACCATTGCCATCCCTGAAGATTATAAGATCATACGCAAGGACCGTACCAGCCACACAGGAGGAGGAATCGCTATCGTCCATAAAAAATCAATCCGCATCTCAACCAGCTCAGACGTCAATCTCGCCAACTCCGAACACCTCCACTTCCAGATCCACATCGACCCCAAGACCACACTCAGAGGCACCCTCCTTTACAGACCTCCAGGACCCCGCGCACAATTTAGTGAGGACTTCACGGACTTCATCACTCCACACGCACTCCCCTCCAAAGATTACATCCTTCTGGGAGACCTCAACTTTCACCTTGAAAAGCACAGCGACCGCAACTCCTCCACCCTTCTGGACAACCTCGCCAACCTCGGACTTAAACAACTTGTCACTTCCCCCACCCACATCTCAGGTCACACACTCGACCCTATCTTCACCTCCAGCAATCATGTCTCCTTCAGTCACACCACGAATCTCCTTTGGACTGACCACAGCTGCGTTCACTTTACCTACAACAAGCCCAAACCCAACAACCACCCCCAACCAACTCTGCAAAGAAACTGGAACAAAATCACCATCGACCAGATCTCCTCATCACTTCTTCTTAACCCCCCAGCCCACTCCTCAAATCCCGATCAAGCCGCCTCCAACCTCACCCTATGGTTATCCAACAGCGCCAACATCCTAGCCCCACTGAAAAAACGACCAAACAAACTCGGCAGCAAGAAGGCCTCCTGGTTCAACGATGATCTTAAGAAATCCAAGAAACTCTGCCGCTCCCTTGAGAAGGCCTGGAAAAAAGATCCAACCACCAGCACCAAGGTAGCCTTCAAAAACGCCACCCGCTTACACCACCAACTGATCCGAAAAGCCAAGAAAGCCGCTTTCAAGGACCGACTAGATAATAACGCCCACAACAGCAAAGAACTATTCAATATCGTCAAGGAATTTACCAATCCCACGGCCAACTCCAACGACATCACCCCCTCCCAAGCCCTCTGCGACTCCCTAGCCTCATTCTTCCACAACAAAATCGCAGACATCCACAACAGCTTCGACAACCAACCCGAAGACCAACCCACCCAACCCCTGGCAGGACCCCCACCTCCCTTGAACACCCTCAACGACTGGAACCCAATCTCCACTGAGGACACCATCCGCCTGATGAACTCCATCCACTCAGGATCCCCAACTGACCCTTGCCCTCACCACATCTTCAACAAAGCAGACTCCATCATAGCACCACACCTCCGAGATGTCATCAACTGCTCCTTCAACTCCGCCAACTTCCCGGAAAGCTGGAAACATGCCGAACTCAGCGCCCTCCTGAAGAAACCCACAGCTGACCCCACCGAACTAAAAAACTACCGCCCCATCTCGCTCCTTCCATTCCCGGCCAAAGTCATCGAGAAAGCGGTCAACAACCAGCTCGCCGCCTTCCTTGAAACAAACAAATCCCTCGACTCCTCACAATCCGGCTTCCGAGCCAAACACAGCACTGAAACCGCCCTCATCGCAGCAACAGACGACATTCGAACTCTCCTGGACAATGGAGACACAGTCGCCCTCATCCTCCTTGACCTCTCCGCAGCCTTCGACACAGTCTGCCATAGCACCCTTCTACAGCGCCTCAAAAACATCGGAATACAAGGAAAAGCATTGGAATGGATCACCTCGTTCCTCACCGGAAGAACCCAGAGAGTCCGCCTCCCACCATTCATCTCAGAGGCCACTGAAGTCATCTGCGGCGTACCCCAAGGATCCTCACTCAGTCCCACCCTCTTCAACGTATACATGAGCCCCCTCGCGGCCATCGCACGCCAACACAACCTCAACATCATCTCCTACGCGGATGACACTCAACTGATCCTTTCACTCACCAATGACCCTAGCACCGCCAAAAATAACCTACACGAAGGAATGAAAGAAGTAGCCGAATGGATGAAACACAGCCGTCTGAAATTGAACTCAGATAAAACAGAAGTCCTCATCTTAGGCACCTCCCCCTCTGCCTGGGACGACTCTTGGTGGCCAGAAGCCCTCGGAAAAGCACCCATCCCGACGGACCACGCACGGAACCTAGGCGTCATCCTGGATTCCTCACTTTCAATGAATAGACAAGTCAACGCCGTCTCTTCATCCTGCTTCAACATTCTTCGCATGCTCAAAAAAACATTTCGTTGGATCCCCACCGAAACTAGGAAAACGGTCACCCACGCTCTGGTCACGAGCCGACTGGACTACGGAAACACCCTCTACGCCGGTACTACCGCTAAACTCCAGAAAAAACTCCAACTAATCCAGAACGCTTCAACCAGGCTCATATTAGACATTCCGCGCAACGAACACATCTCTGGTCACCTGAAAAACCTCCACTGGCTCCCCGTCAATAAGAGGATCACTTTCCGGCTCCTAACCCACGCACACAAATCACTCTACGAAATCGGACCAGAATGCCTCAACGCACGACTGTCCTTCTACACCCCCTCACGCCAGCTACGATCATCCAACCAAGCCCTGGCTACTGTACCTCGCATCAACAAAACCACCATGGGAGGTAGATCCTTTTCCTACCTGGCAGCTTAAACCTGGAACTCACTTCCCACTCACCTTCGCCTTACTCAGAACCACCTAGCATTCAGAAAGCAACTTAAAACGTGGATATTTGACCAGTAATTCCCCACCCCTCTTCAAGCGCCTTGAGACCCTCTGGGTATGTAGCGCGCTATATAAATTTTCTGACTTGACTTGACTATAGTGTTATAAATATAAAAGCACTCCGTGCATTAGCAGTGTGAAGGCATCTTCAGGTTTACAGACAATAAGGCCACCTTTCTCCACCTCGCCTAACAAAACATTCTCCTTTAGCTCTGCAGCATCTCCTACATTCCATTGAGGACATCACATGATGCTTAAACTTCGGGTTGCACTAGAACATAGTACACAATGAAACCCATACTTGCGTCTTTCCCAGAAGACCTTGAAAACCCTGTTCATATGTGCTCCCTTCCAGTAAAGAAGACCTATTGCTTTGAATTTTGTTCAAAATGAAGAACAAATACACCAGCGCACATCACATAAAGTCACTTTTATCCTTGTGCAATCAGCACTTTTCTCCAATTCGTATTCTTGCAAGCACACTCCTTTTTAATCCAAGGGAGTCGCGTTGTGTAGAAAAATTTGGTTTTTATTTCTTTTAAAACAAAGTGCTTCACAGCCGATGCGCGTTTCGCCATTTGCGGGCTTCCTCAAGGCCAATTTCCAATGTATTCAGCACTATAGTAGTTAGAGTAAGGGCTTTTCACTTTTAGTAACTCTTGGTACAAACTTCACCAAGAGTACAGTCCAATCTATCTGAGCACAGGCAATACATGCAGTAATCTTCGTGTTTTATCATCCAGGAGACATGATAAGTTCCATCGCGAACGCCATATGTTTCATCACACCTCCGTATCCAGTTTCCGTAACAGTGTTCAAAATGAACACTGTTCAGTGTACAAGAAACACTCCTGCTAAACATTCACTCCTGTTCCAGCATTTGACAAATATACCTTATAGTGCGCATTCATACCACTTAGTAGCTCTTTTTTAAGGTCTGGTCTCTGCTTTCATTTGCTATACTGTCATTTTTTATTAATATTTTTGTGATCTGTTAAATTTGATTGTGTTTTGGAAATATGCACTGCGTATTTTTAATTGTATTCCTTATACATTTTTCACGTCTGTTGCAAATATTTGCAAAAAAAGAAATGCATTTTAAAAATCATACTTTCCATGGCCCATACCCATTCCCTTTGTCATTGCTCGTTATTATTGTTTTGCAAGGTACCGTTTTTACTTTTTCTCATTTGTTGTTGAGTCTTAACTACAGATTACATTCATTAGCATGTATTATCGTTGGAAACTAAGGGGCTATTGCCAGTATTGAGTTTTTAGTCCTTTTTAATATTTTTTTTGATAGCTTCATCAACATTTTTAAGGCTGTAATTTCTCGTAATATGTGCTCCAGACTCCCATTTTTGACCAATATTTGGTACCGTAGAAACAGTCACTCTGCAATCCTTTATTCTTCTCCTCAGCCAAAATTGGCCGTGCTCTGCACACCCCCTTCTAGTTTTGGCAACTCCCCCTCTTCAGAACTTTACTCCCACGATTAACATCCTCTGTCAGCCTGGAAAGCAGAGTGGAAGCAAATTCAATGTTAATCTGTCTCGTTTTTAGGTCGAGCAGACCTAACCCTCAATGCGTGAGCATTGATGGTGTCTGCTTCAGACCTAATGTTACCCGTATTTGGGAATGTGGACACGAGAGGGTGCACGAGCGCAGATTTGCTCAGATTTGACCTCGTGAGCGCGCACGTCGCCGTGCCCCTCTCGTGCCTTACATTCCCGTGCTCACACAGCCAGCCCCCACCCCCTGCACACACACACACACACACACACACACATACAGACACGCACACACAGACACGCACGCATACACACGCAAGCATAAACCCGCCGCAGCCCCCCGCCCCTGCACACAACGCACGCATAAACCCGCCGTAGCACCCAACCCCCCGCCCCTGCACACAGACACACACCCCCGCCCCCCCACCGCCCCTTACAACTAAGCCCTACTCATCGCATCGCCGCCACTCCTGACTTCGGCAGCCACCGCGGGGCTCTCTCAGGCATGGGAGCCCCACCCGCGTCACCAATGCTGCTCTCTGGCACTCCGTGGATGCGGGCTTCGCGCAGAAGGCGGAAGTCCCGCCCCACGACCAGCTTCACGCTGCCGAACTTCCGGTTCAAACTCTGTTGCTGAGCTTGTTTTTTTTTGCCGCGCGCCCTCAGAAAACAAATGGTGATTTATATTAGTAAAAAAAAAAAGTGTACCATTTGACACGGCATCCCAAAACAAAACTTGGGCTCTTGAAATGGGGATGGGGGGAATATGGGGATAATTAATTAATACTTCTCTGTGGTGCGCTCTTTGAACCTGGTCAATATGTTTTTGTTCAGGCTTTTGTCATTGACAGTCCGCTTCCCGTCGCACCCCCAAAATGTATGCCCCCCCCACCTGGCGTGGCTCAGTGTGTGCAGCTCCAGCGCTTGCAGAATCGCTAATCCGGTTGCCAGGGCGAAGGCTGCTGCTGGAGGGAGGGGACGGCAGGGGATGGCGAGCGAGTTGTATAATCACGGCACCGAGCATAACGAATACAAACCCGGTGATTAAAGCATCCCGCAGCAGCGGGCAGGACTCTCAGACGGAGCCAGGGAGAGCCGGCGAGCGGGAGCAGGGTGCGGCGGCTACGGGCCGGGGCGTCGGTCGGTGGCCACGCAGGGGATTGGTGGAGCGGTATACTGTATCCTGGTTCGTGGCCTCCTCCCCGCTGTTTCTGACACATCCCGAAGTAAGTGACTGATTGCGGCGTGGAGATTGTAGATCAGGCACAATGGATGGCAGCAGCCAATCATTGTTTTGGCAAGTCAGAAAAGTGATTCGAAGACCTTCTCAAAAGGCTGCAGTAGGAGCTAAGGGGTAAAATCCGTTCGACCAATTAATGATGCTGTGCTGCTCTGTTCGGACTGATGCACTGCTTTGTCCTTGCAGTTAGCTCTGTGGGTTGAGTGGCTGTTGCAAAAGTCATTCTGCAATCACAGGTTCAGGCCACAGCATAGTCAACCGACCTTTACAGCTTTCCTGGTGTGGGGAAATAATACCATATTTTATGAAAAACGCTGCTGTTTGTGATGTGAGCTATGCTGATGTGTATATGTAAAATGCTCATTGTTCGGTATAAAAAGGTCTAGTGCAAACCTAGGTGTAAAGCAACGGAGTGCGGTGCAAGAGGAAGAAAGGGACATTATCCAGTATTTGGGTGTCTTTCATAGATTCACATGCCTGAATCAAGTAATGTCCTAAGACATACGTATAAAAGAATAGGCCTAAGGGTCTCACCTTAGTGTCCTATCTAGGTCCTTATGTAGGAAGGACCAAACAGAGTAGGCCCAAGGGTCCCACCTTGGTAGCCTATCTGTGTCCTTTTGTAAAAAGGACCAAAGTAAAGAGAAACAGCCAATCCGCTACTACCTCCTTCCAGAACCTTCCTGTCAGGAGCCTCAGTCTCTCAGATTTTCTACCGCACGTTGTGCTAGGGAGTCTCCATCTGAGTTCTCCTCAGGAAACTTACTTTTTCATCATCATTCGATATTTTCTCGACTTCTTTACTATGGCTGATAGCCAGAAGAAAGGTCTCTTTCGAGCCTGTGTTTCTTGTGGTAAAAAAAGGCTTCACGTGGAGGATAAACATGAGACCTGTTTATACTGCCTCTACCCCCACCACCAGGCCAAGGACTGCAAAATATGTCGTACTTTCTCCCATAAAACCCAGAAGGACCGGGAAGGACGTCTTCTGATATGGCTAAACAGACTTAAAAACAAACCAGAAAGCGACTTGGTTTCTGAAGGTGAGAGCATGTCTAGCGCCTCGCAGTTCTCCTTGAAGAGGCCTAGGGTTTCCTCTCCTGGCCCCTCAGGCACCCCTCCTAAGAAGGCCAGAAAGTCTTCAGAGGGCAAGCCATCTGTGTCTGACAAGGACCTTCCTGTCCCCAGGAAGCAGTCGCTGATTACGACGACGACGACAACGTCGATGGCCTCCTCAGCGCTGAAAACCGTCTCTACGTCGACGACAACAGTGTCGACGACGACGGCCTCGTCGGCGTCTTCCTCGTCGACGAAAACGACATCTTCATCGTCGACGAGTAGACCGCTGTCATCTACTGTTCCCTCGACGGCTAGGACTACGTCGTCGACGACGCGGTCGACGCCGAGGACGACGACTCCGTCGACAAAAACCACAACGTCGACGAAGCCTCCGTCGACGAGGAGCACCCCGTCGACGGCGACGAAGCCGACGACGACGGAAAAGGTGCAGTCGACGAGAACAACGTCGACTAGGGCATCGACGACGGATATACCGTCGACGAAGGGTAAAATTCCACCGACGACGGAAAGCTCTTTGGTGGCACCATCGACACAGGTGTCGACGGCAACTAGTACCTGGAAGGAGTCTGAGCTGCTCTCACATGCTATGGATGCCCAGACGTCCCATGTCACGATCAGGATTACTAAAAAGCCAATTACACCGGACATGACATCACCTAGTAAGGTGCAACAACTAACACCATCCTGCTTCTTACAAGACCAGGAACTGGATGAGGAACCATTTACCCTGGCCACTATCCCTTCGGAACTGGTGCTTAAGTGCAAGAGTACAGATGAGGAGCAAGATGTTGAGGAACCTGTGGATCAAGCTGTCCATACTCGGGTACACACACAAGTGACACCAATGGTGTGCCTGCCAGCATCCTTAGTTTCGGACCTACGATTCCTCATCCAAGACTATAAAGAGTGGTTTCCACAAAAAGCCACTCCTGTTGCTCCTCCAGCTCCGCAGGTACCTGCACCTGTACTACGACATAAGCCCCCTCCGCTGGTACTTCCTAGAACTCAGGATCCAGCACAAGACACCATCTCGTCCGATGATGATGAGAGGGACCATGAAGAAGGGGACGTCCGCGATGATGACACAGACCCTGACGCAGACCAGGACTAAGTCACTCACTCTCCGGCCTCTCCAGAGCCACAGTCTTCGGAGTCTCCACCCGCAGGCATTGGCTGCTTCCATAACCTCATTGAAAGGGCGGCCAAACGGTTCCATATGTCCATGGAAACACAGGAGACTGAATGTTTCCTCTATGATTTTAAGGAACCTACGAAGAAAACAACAAGATCGATCCCGATTATAGACTACCTACTGAAACAGGGCAAACAACTCATGCAGACGCCAGCTTCTCTGCAGGTAGTAGTGCCCAGGCTTGACAAAAAATACAAAGCTACATCTTCGGCACCAGCATGTCTCACGGGTCACCCCAAGGCAGACTCCGTGGTTACTCAGGCAGCGCAGAAGAATTCGCGAAACCCTGCATCTCCTTTATCAACACCACCCGATAAGGAAGGCAGGAAGCTGGATGCCATCGGAAAACGCTTTTCCACCACGTCTGCGACGACGGTGAAGATCGCAAATTCTATTGCACTCCTGGGCCGCTACAACCGTCAACTCTGGGCGGACATCGCACCCTACCTCGCTAACCTTCCAGAGGATCTGAAAGAGGAGGCACATTCGCTACTCCTAGAGGGCCAAACATCGGCTTCCGAATTGATTGACTGTGCCATCGACGTAGCCATGACTGGCTTCAGACAGCTGGCGGGCGCCGCTGTTCTAAGACGTCAAGGTTGGCTTAAGGCCACCTCCTTCCGACAGGAGGTTCAAACTAAAATAATTGATATGCCGTATGATGGCGAACATCTTTTCGGCGAAAAGATCGATGAAGCCCTCACCACAATCAAAAAGGACACCGATACAGCCAGAGCTCTGGGAACTCTACAATCTAGAAATCAGTCCTTTCGTGGCAACAGAGGGAGAGGACAATCTACGTACAGAGGTTCCTACCAAAATAGGTCCTCCTATTCGTACTCCCAGGGCAAGACGCAGTTCCAACAGCGTCAAAGCCAGTCGGGACGTCAAACTTCCTACAACAAATCGTCCTACAGGGGAAAAGGTCAGAAGAGACCCGCAGGCAATCGCCAATGACTTTTTCCATTGGCCAGCCCTTCCACCATCACATTCTTTACGACTTGGAGGAAAACTCTCCTTTTTCCTGCAGAATTGGCGACAAATAACGACGGACCGGTGGGTTTTACAACTTCTCCAATTCGGTCACTCACTGGAATTTCTTTCAAATCCCCCAACGACATCACCTGCCAAGCGCCCTCACAGACACCTACGGCTGCTTCTTCAGGAAATAGCTTCCATGCTTCAAAAGGGCGCAATAGACAAAGTTCCACACGCCCAAAAGGGGGAAGGATTCTACTCCCACTTCTTCCTAATTCACAAAAAAGGCAAGAAATGGAGACCGATCCTCGACCTGAGAGCGCTCAATGTGTTCCTAAAGAAACAGTCGTTCCGTATGGTCACACTACAAGAGATCCTGGGGCTCCTGGAAGAAGGCGATTACATGACGTCACTAGATCTTCAGGACGCCTACTATCACATCCCTATCCTCAAAGGACACCGGAAGTACCTCAGGTTCGCAGTAGCAGGAATCCACTACCAATTCCGTGTTCTCCCGTTCGGCCTCAAATCTGCCCCACGGATATTTACAAAATGCCTCTCTCCTGTCGCAGCCTTCCTTCGTCAACAGGGACACCAGGTTTTCCCATACCTGGACGACTGGCTGGTAAAGGCTCCGTCGGCAACAGCCGCAGCTGCGTCTTCCAGCGCCTGTCTGCATCTTTTCCGCCAACTAGGCCTGACCCTCAACAGAGAGAAGTCATCACTGAAACCAAGCAAGGTCATCACTTTCCTTGGAGCGACCCTGGACACGGAACGCGCAAGAGCCTTCCCATCGCAGGACAGAAAATCGAAACTTATCTCCTTAGCCACGTTAGTGGCATCCAAAAAGACTCTGACTGTCCGTATCTTCAAGTCGCTCCTCGGCATGATGTCTTCATGCATTCTGCTCATCCCACACTGCCGTCTAAAAATGCGCCCCCTTCAGGAAGAACTGACAAGACAGTGGATACAAGCTGCGGGCTCATTCGAAGACCGCATACGAGTCACTTAATCTATAGTCCACCATTTACAATGGTGGAGGTCGACCAAACACCTGTCGCAGGGACTGCCGTTCCTGCTTCCGGCGCAACCACATGTAGTCACGACGGACGCATCTCTAGAGGGCTGGGGTGCGGTCCTCCAAGAACTACAGATCAACGGCAAATGGACGCCACAGGAATCCAAACTCCATATCAACATTCTGGAGCTAAGGGCAGTCTTTCTGGCGCTCCAATCTTTCCTCCCACGCATCCGAAACTCCCCAGTGCTCGTCAGGACAGACAACACCACGACGATGCACTACCTGAACAAACAGGGAGGGACGCGTTCGCTCTCACTCTCTCAAGAATCTCAGAGTCTGGAATTGGCTCCTCCAGCATGGCATAACACTCAAAGCCGAATATGTTCCGGGCAAAGACAACGTCCTAGCGGACGCCCTGAGCAGGGAACAGTCTCTATCCCACGAATGGGAACTGGATGCAGAAGCGATAAACTACATCTTTGCGGAGTGGGGAACACCGCAGATAGACCTCTTTGCCACCAGGGAGAACGCCAAATGCCCAAGCTTCGCAAGCAGGCTTCCCCAACCAGGAACACTAGGGAATGCATTTTCCATAGCTTGGCGGAACGTGTTTGCTTACGCCTCTCCGCCATTTCCACTGATACCCAGGGTCATCAGGAAGATGAAGTCAGAGCCCTGCACCCTGATCCTCATCGCCCCATCCTGGCCGAGGCAGCATTGGTACACGGAACTTCATCGCCTGTCTATCCAACCACCTCTTCGCCTACAAAGTCATCCGACCCTGCTCACAATGTACTAAGGACAGGTTCTCCACCCGAACCTGGCCCCTCTGAAGTTATCAGCCTGGCTCCTGAATACCGCGAATTCAGCCACCTGAACATTCTGCAGGAGTGTAGAGATGTCCTCGCTAAAGCTAGAGCTGACAGCACTAAAAAGACTTATTCTCTTAAATGGAAGCGCTTCTGTGTCTGGTGTGCGAAAGAAGGCCTACACCCTTTCCATGTCACCCCACAGCAACTGCTGCCATATCTACTACATCTGGCGCAGTCAGGACTTGCACATGCGTCCATCAAGGTACACCTAGCAGCAATATCCAGGTTCACAAGAACTTCTAAGGGTCCTTCCCTGTGGGCGGACAGGCTCATCAAACAATTCCTGAAAGGCCTATTCAGGTCCTTTCCAAGGCCAAAACCTATCCCTCCGTCATGGCACCTCAACGTGGTCCTTCACCAACTGATGAAGCACCCCTTCGAGCCTATCCACAAAACGGATATCAAATTCCTTTTGTGGAAGACGGCCCTCCTCCTGGCCCTAACCTCAGCCAGAAGGGTTGGTGAATTGCAAGCCCTCTCCATCCAAGACCCTTTCTTACAATTCAGAGAGGACAGAGTCATCCTGCGTACTAACCCACGATTCATACCCAAAGTCCCATCGGACTTCCATCTTAATGAGCCAGTGGTTCTCAAATCGTTCTTTCCAAACCCATCTACTTCGCCTGAAAGAACGCTGCATTCATTAGATCTGAAGAGATGCCTCAAATTCTACATTGACAGAACAAGTCAATTCAGAAAATCATCCCAACTCTTTGTCGCATTCAGCAGACCAAGGAAGGGCATGCCCCTGACGAAACAAAGTATATCAAGGTGGATCTCTTCAGCGATAACTTTCTGCCACGACAAGGCTGGGCGGCCTTTGGACTCGCGGGCCAAAGCCCATTCCACTAGCCATGTCCATGTCTGCGGCACTATTTGCTGGAGTGCCACTCCTGGACATCTGTAGAGCGGCGACCTGGAAGTCCCCGCATACCTTCACCAGGCACTACTGCTTGGATGCTGAACTGACGAAAGATGCAGCAGTGGGCAGAGCAGTGCTTCGCCATCTATTCCAGTGAGGTGAGCCTTCTTGCTTCCCACCATCCTTGACTGGTATGCACATCTTTTTATTACTAGATACTACTTGACATTGTATGTTGTTGATTTACAGTCGCAGATATGTACTATCTGCAGTCTTATATATATATATACTGTACCAACACAGAATGTGCATATTGTATTGCTTGCTACTCTGGTTCAGGCATGTGAATCTATGAAAGACAACCAAATACTGGATAAGAAATGCGTTACTTACCTGTAACTGCAGTTATCCAGTATTAGTGTCTTTCATAGATTCACATGCACCCTCCCGCCTCCCCTGGATGGACTCACCTATCTCTCTAACAAGTTTACGCCTAACTAGCTTGGTGCGTACGAAAATCTGAGAGACTGAGGCTCCTGACAGGAAGGTTCTGGAAGGAGGTAGTAGCTGATTGGCTGTTTCTCTTTACTTTGGTCCTTTTTACAAAAGGACACAGATAGGCTACCAAGGTGGGACCCTTGGGCTTACTCTGTTTGGTCCTTCCTACATAAGGACCTAGATAGGACACTAAGGTGAGACCCTTAGGCCTATTCTTTTATACGTCTGTCTTAGGACATTACTTTTTTATATACCGGAGGCTCCCGTCTCGACGACGGGGAATGATTCAGGCATGTGAATCTATGAAAGACACTAATACTGGATAACTGCAGTTACAGGTAAGTAACGCATTTCTTCTCTGGACAATTGAGGGGGCTGGCACCTCAGCTCTCACCCAAACAAAGACCCCACTGGTTTGGTCTTGTTTCTAATAGTATTCTGCAACGTAGTTGTGGCGCTTTCATTAAATAAATAACTCTACTGCGCCGTTTCCCGTGCTAAACTGCTCCCGGGAGTTTTAATCCTGATGCCTAAAACGGGTAGAAACTTTGCAGTATAGTTTTCTATTTATTTTTTGTGGTTTGCAGAAAAAAAATCGCTCAAACAACGTATTCATCCATGCTCAAGTTGGGGGTGTGCTTGAAGAAAAATGTGAAGTGCACGAGAGAAGCTGAAACAGGGAATAGTAATGATAACTTGTTTTTAGATAGCGCTTCATACTGTGCTTCTGCTATGCCTATGCGCTGTAAATAACAGCTATTACCCAAGCTGATGTTACGCTATATAATAATTTCGGAAGGATGAAAGCCTGAGTTAATCTTGCCGGGGTTGTAACTCATGACAGACAGATCACTACATTTCTCAGAAGCCAGTGTTTACCTCATACCCTGATGACCCTACTGACTGGAAAAACATTACTATTGGAGACAGAGTATACACTTTCAATTTTGTGCTCTCTTTGTAAAGCTAATTTTCATGATTTCCCGGCCAACTGCATGATTTCAGTAGAGAAGAGGGACTTCCTTTGCAGTATGAAACACAGAAAGAGTGTTTGTGTCATTTTATTGTAACTTGGACGTGTTTATTTTTTTTATTTTTTAGCCAAATCTTGTGGTGGCCACAGGGATTGACAACTGATCTTCAAATATTTATTGCAATTTTTTAATACTGATTGAGCCACCTGATTGGATCTTCCGAGACCTGGAAATTGGGTTTGGATGTTCCAATAAACAGGAGGGAACTAAGGCATCTGGCCCGTGGATTGTTGCTGCTGCACACAGCTCACTTTTGAAGTTGATCGAATGAACTCCACTCATTGACTATTACTACTGTCTGTAATCCGTGTTTTCACTCTTTGGTGAGTCAGCACTCTATTAAAGGGTGTTTTCTGTTAAAGTTTTGACATTTAAAGAAGCACTTTATCTCAGTACCATCCAGTTGCTTTTCAGAGGGGAGAAATACAACTTTGTTGCAATCCAGTTTTGGCTCCAAGGTTAGTGTAGGCTACAGAAGCACCCACTCCATGTCACACCACTGTGTCCCAAAGAGTAGACGCACTTTAACTCATGCTTTGTGACTGCAGTATCTTGGAGACTAGGCCGCAGAGGTACCCTAACTAGGAGTACCCTGCATAAGCTTTCATGCTACAAGACCACTGTGTCCTAAAGAGTAGACACAGGGGCACTCATGCCACATGACCACTGCGTCCCGAAGCGTAGGCACAGACACTCCTACCATATTGTCACTTTGTCCTGAGTAGGCACAGAGACACTCATGCCATATGATCACTTTGTCCTATCACCCTCACACTATCTATCTATCCCACTCACTCTATTCATCTATCTATCGCCCTCACTCTATCTGTCTATCGCGCTTACTCTATCGCCATCACTCTATCTATCGCACTTACTCTATTTTTCTATCTATCGCCCTCCCTCTATCTATCGCCCTCACTATATCTATCTATCGCACCACCACAGCATCACTCAGGGGCACCACAGAATCACTATGCACTACCACAGCATCACTGAACGCCACAGCATCACTTGTTTGGGGGGGAGGAGGCAGTTGAATTGGCAGGTGTGACTGAAGAATGGTGCATCAGGCGTGTATTACAGTAAGAAAATGGACTCAAATGAAATACTAGTTTATAATGTTCACCTACTGGAAGCACGACAGTAAAAGGGATGAGAATTTAATTCTCAGCATAAATTAATCCCTTTTAATCATCAAAATGTGAGAGTGAAGCTGGTTATGAAATTAGACTATTTAATAGGATAACCTATATTTGAGTCTGAAATTGTTCATGTGAACATTGCGTTAATATCAAGTGTTAATTTTAACAAGGTACAGAAAGTATGTACCTAGAGGTGGGTCTAGCAGAGATTTTGACCTTTGTTTAAGTTGTATGTTAAGGTTTTAAATAATGAAAATATTGTTTTACACCCAGAGATATGGAGTTTACATTGTTTATGCAGCACACTGAGCACCCCAAGTCACGTAAATACAACACATATTGCATTACAAATGCTATAGGTGTCACATTTGCGAAAGTTGAAACTATTGGCATTGTAACTGACAAAGCTATTAATCTAGCTATTTTCAAAACCAACACATAAATAAAAAAGTCATTTACAATACCAATAGCTCAAACTTTCCTAATGCGAGACCTATTGCATTGCAAATGCTTGTTTGAATATCTAACACTGTTTTTCCCATAAATAAATTCGCCACCAGCAGCCTAGGTGCCATTTCAGCACAGCTTCTGCGGTTTCTAGTTTAAAGACATGCTGGATTTAAAGGAATAGAGTTCATGTTTAACATTCTACAATGCTCTTTATTGCTGCAGAAAGAACCGAGGCACTACTCTGATCTTGCTCCCAACTGATCTAACTTGCCCCTGAAAAAACAGATTTAATTATAAACACACAAAAGGGCCTCTGTGTGATGTGAACATTAAAAAAAACAGCGGAGGCACAAACTAACTATAACCTATTAGTTGTGTGTCGTATTATTTCCCACTTTCAAAACTCGATTTGGAAGACCTGAAGAAATTTTAATGACCCAAACCTCTACAGAACTGAAACCTTTATCACTGGAATTTTGATTCAAGTCATACAATTATCAACCGTAATGTGTAGCCATGATCTTTGCTGTCAACTTGTGCATAACCGATTTTTATAAACCTATGTTTCTACATTGACAAGACAGTCAAAAACTCTTACACAAAAAGGTAGGTAAAAGGGTTAGGGGTAGAATTTTTTTCACAGTTTCAACACAAGATATTAACAGTGTTTGCTTGTCAGTCCAGTGTTTTCTTCAGTGATGGGATGGCTAACTGGTGTCATCTGTTCTTGTTGAAGGAAACTACGGAAGAAGAGTAGTGGGGAGCTAACTTTTAGACTTTTATTAAGATTGATTGTGTTCTTTGTTGCGGCATCCTCCAGTTCTGGTTCCTGCCCAAACGCTTTGATCCAATATTATTTGTGGGGTCTCTATTCATGATGTGGCCTCATTCTCTAAAAATAATGCCTTTATGTCAACCACCAAATAAATAAAAAAACTTTCATCCAACTAGGAACATTTGTGCAAAGAGGTCATGTCTTCACCTTGGTGTTTGTGTGTGTACTTTGGTTACTCATAAAATGTGATACCAGAGTTCTTTAAAAGTTTTTTTGAGAAACTGTTAGTGTTTATTTTCTGATCAATTTTATTGCCATTTTGGAAAACAAAGAAAAACAGCAGCAACAGCATAGACGTAGCACCATTCAGACACAATACATACTGCAATATAGTTTCTTGAGATTCCCCCAAGCTGATCGTATGGATTCTACTTCCACACATACGGTGGCTAATCAGTCCAGAGGTCCCAGCCATTTGCCCCATACACGTTTGTTTATTTGGGCACCCCCTTGCCTCGTAGACAGCTCTTTCCTGGGTGGCGCACCAATCCACGCCTCTGCGCCATTTAGCTAAGGAGGGAGGCGCTGAGTCCTTCCAGGCCGCGGCTATAGCTCTTTTGGCCACTAGAACTGCAGTTCCCAGAAACAGCCTGTCGGGCCATGAGCCATCCAGCCCCTCAATCACTCCCAGGAGAAGGGTTTAGGGGAACTTCTCACCCAAACACCTCACCCAATTGAGTCACAATAGAGGCCCAGTATTTGGTGAGAACATTTCAAGACCAAATCATGTGATAGCAGTCTGCCGCTTTCTCATTACAGCGCACGCAGCGTGGGGCAGGCAAAGAAAACAGCTCTGTAGAGTTGTACTGGGGTCAGATATGCCCAGTTGAGATAGTAGATCTCAATGAGTCGAAGTTTAGCGGAGATTGTGAGCATCCTGGGGGCCATCAGGGCCCCCCACCAGTTCTCTTCATCAGGAGGGCCAAGCCATCGAAATGTAACAAACAGCCAGTGGTTAAAAAGACTAAAATTACTTGGTTTTGTGCACTCAGGCTTAGTCTTTAAAAAAAACTGTAGTTTTTTATCCCAAATATATATTCCATACACATTTAAAAGGGACAGGCATGCTTTCCAGATTATTTACACTTACTTTAAAACAAACTGAGAGGCTCTATTGTTGATGGAGTGTTGTTGACAAGGGATCTTTAAATTTGGGGGGGATTTTTGCAGGGACTTTTCAGCAATGCCCTGGTACAGGGGGGCCCTCCTGGAGGTATAGACGCTGAAGCGGCATGTAGGAACCTGGAGAGACAGATCATGGAGGCTCTGCACTGCACTGCCCCCTGGGCACAGAGGAAACCGGGCAGAGCTCAGAAATTGGCCCCGTGGTACTCAGAAGCCTTGAGAGCAGCAAAAGCTGGGTGCAAACGACTGGAAAGGCACTGGGGGGCTGATTTCTCAGAACAGGGGAGATGGCAGTATAAAGAGGCACTAAGGAATTACCATAGGTTAATTAGAAGGGCCAAAGCAGCTCACTATTTGGAGAGAATTTACTCAGCCAGTCACTCTACTCAGGAGTTATTTAAGGTCTATAAGGAGATATCCTCCCTAACTACTCTATCCGCACTGGCGGTGGGCTCATAGGAGATGTGTAATCGGATAGCCGAGTTCTTCTCCGAGAAAGTGGAGAAAATCTACTCCACCTTCCCTGGCTCGGCCAGAGTGGGGGAAGAAGGGACGGAGGAAAAGGAATATGCGGCGGAGGGATTGGGGCTCAAGAATTTTCTGATGCCCCGGACGGAACAGCTAATTAAAATCTGTAGCAGCATAAAGTCAAGTTCACAGCGACCCGGCACCACCTAAAAGGTTGAGAGGGAGTTTGAAGTGCCTGGAACCCTACATAAGACATCTGGTGGAGACCTCTTTTAAGACTTGTGTAGTACCTAGCTGCCTGAAGGGAGCTGTGGTCCTGCCAAAGAAACCGCATATTGGGCTAGACCAACTAGACAATTTACGCCCCTTCTCACTTTTGCTGTACTTTGCTAAGGTGGCCGAAAAAGTGGCGAATGAACAACTGATCGCACACATTGGGGAATTTAAATCTCCTTCACCCCACCCAGTCTGGTTTCCGAGCCCGCTACTCCACGGAATCAGCTTTGCTTTTTGCCACCTAATCCATCAGGCAATTAGTGGACGCAGGTCAAACGGCGGCCTTGATCCTGTTGGATCTAAGTGCCGTCTATGACACTGTGGCCCACCATACGCTGGTGCAATGTCTGAGAAATGGAGGTGTGTCTGGTAGTGCCCTGAGCTGGTTACAATCTTTCTTGTCTGGGCGCTGCTTCCAGGTGAGACAGGGCGATTGCTACTCTAGAGTCATCGAGTTGAATCAAGGGGTTCCGCAGGGATCGACCCTGAGCCCGACCCTGTTCAATCTCTATGTGGCTCCCTTAGTGGAGATTGCTGATGAGTTTGGGATCAGGGTTGTATCCTATGCCGATGACACTCAGTTGGTAGTTTCCCTGACTCGGGCATTAGAGAGGGCTGCCTTCAACTTCATGGCATGTCTGCAAGTGTTGTCTGCATGGATGGCAAATAATTGCCTGAAGTTAAATGGCAACAAGACAGAGGTGCTTGTGGTGGGAAGGGGCCCAACGGTGTGGTCCTCGGCGTGGTGGCCCCAGAATCTGGGGACACCCACGCCCTGTGCGCAGGCAAATAAATCTGGGAGTGTGGTTAGATACCAACCTTTCCTTTGACTATCAAACCAGGCGGGTGTCAGGCGCCTGTTTTGGGGTCCTGAAGGTCCTTCGGAAAACTCTGGACCTATTGTCTGCGGCGGCTAGGAAAACTATGCTCCATGCCTTAGTGACGTTGCGCCTGGATTATGGTAACATTCTCTATCTGGGTGCGATGTCCAAATGGATGCTCCGTCTTCAGGGAGTGCTGAATGCGGCAGCCCACCTAATTCTGATGCGCCCGAGAAGGTCGTCTGCAGTGGCAGCACGAATGGCACTACACTGGCTCCAGATAAAGGAAAGAGTCCTATTCAAGACACTTTGTGTGTCACCGGATCCTGCAGGGGACTGCTCTGTCATACCTGTCTGATCTACTTACCCCCTATGTTCCCACACGCCAGTTGAGGTCAGGTGAGGTGGGTCTGGTGTGCGTACCCGTTGTCGAGAGAGCTAGGATGGGTGGACAGGTCTTTCCGCTTACAGGCTGCTAAGCAATGGAATGCTCTCCCGGTGGGTCTCCAGATGGAGGTCCATAAGAGCGGCTTTAGGAAAAACCTAAAAACGTATCTCTTCCCCCGAGATAAGTAGTAGAATCTTGGCACGTTACCGCAGCGCGGGGACACACTAGCCATAGTGTAACCATTGCGCTTAATAAATGTGCTTTAATAATACCAGGAGTACTGTGCGGGTAATTGGTGGCAGGATGCTTGGAATTGGGACCCCATAGAGTATGGCCTGAATGTGGTGGAATCCGATGCTTTCTAGCTCCAATCGATTAAATGGGGTCTGACCACCCTCCATTGTACCAGTCATGGATCACTAAAAGGCACGTGACCAGGTAGTACAGGAACGGATTTGTCATTCCCATTCCCCCATCGTATGTGGGCCGTTGACACGTTGTGAGAGCCAACTGTGATCTCGCTGCGCCCCATAGGATGGCTGTGATTAGAGACCATCCAGCTCGCAGAACCAGTTGCAAGAGAGGTGAAGTGGAAGGTTTTGAATTATGTAGAGAAGACTGGGAAGAATCATCATCTTAAAGTGTGACCCTGTCTAGGGGGTTTAACTGGAGGGTCTGCCAGTGACTGAAGTCTTGCTTCATACGTTTGAGGAGCGGAGTGAGATTAAGGGACCAGATCAAATCAGGAAGGAGTGCAACCCAAATCCCAAGATATTTGAATGAGAGCCTATGCAAGAGGATAGTTGCCTGCCAGTCCACACATTTCCTTGAAACATGGAGTGGTACCACGGTGGATTTAGCCGGGTAAAGGCCCTGATGCCTGTTCGAACCGGTGAAGTATGTGGAGAGCTCTCTGACCTGACCGGGCCGAGTCGATCGAATAGAAGAGAACGTCATCGGCATAGGGGGAAATGTGGTTCTCATGAGATTCCTGCTAACGCCAGCCCTGGCTCTGGTCATCACTGCAGATGCGACACGCCAGGGGTTCAGTCGAGAAGGCGAATAGGAGAGGAAAAGCGAATATTTTATTAAATACCATGGTACAAGGGGCAAATGAGAAATTCCAAGTTGGATATCAAATTCTGTGCACAGTGGTGGTGTGCTTGAAGTTGCCTATTGGGCTGCTTCGTTCCTTTGACCGGGCACTGGATACAGTGAAAATACAAGCATATTGCTAGACGGCTATTTGATCTTTCTGGATAATTAGCTTTTTGGTTCCAAGATGGATCCTGCAATTCAGGTGGAACTACAGCCCATGGTAGATGCTAACCTGCTGCATTCTCTGCATGGAGATAGATCGAGTAGGCTCCCTCTGGCGGCGCAGGTCATACATTTATACGTGACATGAGGTTTTCAGAGCGATTGGGTGGCTTGGCTGCCTCGAGAGAGACTCCATTGTTGAAGGGTTTGCTGGGTAGCATAATGTCTCCAAACTCAGTAATGTAATGTAATGTAATATGATGTGCCTGGTCCACCTAAGTCAGCCAGTCAAACGTATGTTTATTTAGAACTTGGTCTTAAAAACATTTGCACAGTAAAACGGTTCCTTTGAAATTACATAGGACAACAAAACCAATCAGCCTAAAATCATTTCTATATCCACAGTAAAAACTTAAAATTCCATTAAATTGATGCTCTCCAAAAATGCTCTACTTTAGCTAAAACTTCGCTCAGACAAAAAAAATCTCCCCAAGGCACAGGATACATCTAAAACTGCATGCCCAATAGAAAATTGCCTTTTTGCTACCTTTCTTTGATGCCATACTTTAGCAAGATTGGTCTCAGTGAGTGTTCGGTTTGCTATGAACCACAGACTATCCAATGAAAATGTGCATTAGATCCCCTTTCGTATAAAAACCACACTTATATCATTTGTAAATGTCCAAAAAGGAGACCTGAGCTTGAGATGTTAAAACCTGATTAGCACCACACCTGAATTTCAAAAGGCTCAATTTAAGATGTGCATTTGGTAACTGTAGGAAAGTGCCCCTTTTTGCATGGTCACCCGCTAATGCTTTACCTGATATCTGATGCACTTTGAGTGTTCCCTGGGCCCCTTCCAATCAGGTGCCCAGGGCCTGTGTTTTTTTCTCAAAACTGCACCGTTGCTCCCACAATTGGCATACCTCTACCCCACTCATAAGTCCCTTGTAAAAGATACCAAAGTTACCAAGGGCCTTGTGACCAGACAGGGTCTCTTGGGGCTGCAGCATGTATTGCTGCACCCTAAAGGACCCCACACCACCCACATACACCATACCAATGCAGGCTATGTGTTGTGCTGTAGCTAAACCAAGAGTCTTCATCGCACACCTTTCAGAGTGCCATGCCTACACACCACTTCCTATGGTCACCCCTCTTGCAGGCCTTACAGCCCTTAGGCAGGGTGCACTACCACAGGTGAGGGCATAACTACATGAGCAGTATGCCCCTACAGTGTCCTAGTCCATTCATGGACACTAAGTGCAGTGAAGCCATTTTGAGTGCATGGGCTGGGAGTTTGTCAATACGAACTCCACAACTCCATGATGGCTTTACTGAAGACTGAGAAGTTTGGTATAAAAATTCTCATCATAATAAACCCACACTGATGGATTTATTCTAAAATGCATACGGAGGGCATCTTATAGATGCCCTCGCCCTCTGAAAGACGACCAACTTCTATTGCATTGGCTGACCATTCCCTGCCAACCACCACCAGACAGGTTTCTGACCTCATGGGGTGAGAGCCTTTGTGCTCTCTGAGGTCAGAAACCAAGCCTGCTCTGGGTGGTGTTGCTTCTCACTTCCCACTAGCAGGAACAGCAGGACTTGGCAGTGGGCATCAAAGGCCCTCACCTTGTGTTAAGCGGATTTAGGCAGCTCCAACTAGTAGAGATGCCTGATCCTGAACCCAGCCTTGGAGTGCCCAACCAACTGTGTCCCGGAATCCCCCCCACTATCCTACTCGCCTCATCAGTCATTGGATTCCTTCAGCCAGTCTTCTGTAACGTAATAGGCCTATAGCCGTTATTTCCAACCAAGGATCTCTATTGATTTCTACAGAGCACCCAAAGCTTCCTTTACACCTTCCTGCACCTGTGCAGCTTTGGTAATATTTGGTGGCCCCTTCAGTGCTGGCTTCCACCCCAGGGCTTGTGTTTCTGAACCACAGGTACTGTGCATCTTCCAGGTGCCCCCGCTCCCCAGTGCTGCTGGTGGTGCAGTACCTACCTTGGCCCTACCCATTCCCAGTGTTGGTCAAACCCTTCGAAGACTTAACTTGTAAATCGAATGCTTACCTGAAAATTACTTGCCTGTCTTTGATAGGATTGCATTGGTTTGTGTCTGTATTGTACGAAGTGCTGATTCTGAGAATATTACCAAGTATCTTTTTGACATTGAAAAGTATTACATGCACCTTTAAAGTATTTCTAATGCTGAATGCTTTAATAACAACTGCACATTGAAAGTATTGCATTTCTCTGAATAGTCTATATACCTGTAACTGAGTTCTACTTAATTCCTAAAATAAAAGTAACTAAATTAATATTTTTACAAACATTGGCCTGGAGTTAGTCATTGAGTGTGTGTTCTTGTATGACTATGTACAACAAATGCATTCACACTACCCTCTGATAAGCGTAACTGATCAGCCCATCTACCACTAAATTGAGAGTAAGGTATTTTCTACTTTTTCCTCCGCTATACCTTTGGAGACTTCATGGACTCTGTGCACACTATATCTCTTTTTGATATAGTATATACAGAGCCAGCTTCCTACTGTAAGCTATCTAGTTAGGGGAAAGTTTCCACCTCCAGCCATGATGTCATCAGAAAAGATACTGATTTCTTGTACCTTAAATCTGTCAGATCGTCCTCTCTAGGCAATGCTTTTGTCAACTTTCAAAACTCTGCTTCACTAACTTTAATTAGATTGATCATATTGCCCTTTATTTACAGTTTCTTACATAGGTCATTGATCATTGCCCTGGTAAGTTTTGTCCAGTGTAATTCACTATTCATAATTTAGTTTTTGCAGATGGTCGATATTTCTGGGACCTCATGTCTGTCTATTCAAGACCAGAATTTTTACTTTTCTGCGGAAGCTAAATAGTTCCATGCAGTGAGGACTATTTCTGTCCTAAAGGCCTGGACCATATTAGAGAGCGGTAAGGAAAGTAATCTTTTTAAACTCCTACCCTCCTAGGGATTACAGTTTATTTTCCCACTTAGACAAAGTACTTGTACGCCATATTGGACCTGTGGGTGGATCATCTCTTGATACGTCGCCAATACTGGTCTTCAAGAGGGACCTTAACACATTTTTTTTTTTTTAAGGGTTAAGAGGAGCACTGCCCTGCTTTATGTTGGTAATGTATTATTTTTAGTGCAGACATGTACAAACTTCCCCATTTGAAAGAGACCTGTGAATATACATCTGCCCGTCTCCCCATTGGTCACCCTTCTTTTTTTTTTTTTAAACTATTTTTATTTGTATAAATTAAGCTCAAACGCAAGCAAACATCAGGGTCACCTCCAAGGCATGCACAGAACGTACAGATATTGTAGAGAATCATCCGGGTTACAGCGTTGTCAAAGTCACATACAAAATTTAGGATAAACATCATTTACCATGATCACAAATCGATCAGCTCTTCGTCAAGTGCAATACAGGGCGGTTCACAAATGTTCCCTCTATATTCGTTCCATTTAGACCATATTGCCACCCATTTCCTCGGGCACCCCCGAGCCACATACACTGTTTTCTCCTGGAGCATGCTCCAGTCCATATCCTTTTTCCAGGAGCCAAGAGTAGTTGGTGTCTCTGCCCCCCACAGTCGCGCAATATTCCGTTTAGCGATCGCCAACCTAGTGTGACCCACAGTTTCGCTTTAGGTGAGAGGTCCGTGGGCTCCCATATATTGAGGAGACACCTCTTTGCCTCAGATAGCAACTCCACTCCCCACACCTCACTCATACAGTGCAACAACCGGGACCAGTAGGCCTGTATCTCTCATCATTCCCATATTATGTGCAGGAAGGTGCCAAGCTCCCCACACTCTGCAACAGAGCCCATCCTCGCTTCGGCCCATCAGTACCAGCCTCGTACCAGACATATAAACGTGGTGCAGGATTTTCCATTGGATAAGGCGTAATTTGGCTGATATTGCTATCTCTCTGGGGGATGCTAGTGCTGCACACCACTCCTCGTCATCAATTTCAAGTCCATCCGCCTCCCACTTCCCCTCAGGGCCCTCAGCGGATCTGGTGTGTGGTTTATGAGTTTCTTATATGTTAGGGAGATGGCTTTCTCCGGGAGGTGGCCATCTAGTAGCCTGTCCTCCAGGGGTGAGGACTCTGGGGGTTGGGTCCCTGGGGTGCTATTAGTCTGGAGTGCGTGTCTGACTTGCAAGTAGCAAAAGTATTCTGTCTGGGCCAAGTCATTTGTTTGCTGTAACGTATCAAATGTTACTACCCCATTCGGGCCCCATAGTTCTTTGACTTACGAGATCCCAATCAGGTCCCAGTTCCGAAACCCTTTAGTTCGTCGAAGCGAGCAGAGTCTCTCCGAGGCCCAGAGCGGTGTTGCTAGAGTAAATTTAACCACCCACCCCAGTTTCTTCTGAGCGACGTGCCAGAGTTGGACCGAGTGCTTGGTGGGTCCCGTGAGGCGATATCTACCCGGCCGTGAATAAAGAGTAACTTCGTAGTTGCCCCCCTGCAGGAGCCACTGATCCATCTCGCATCCCGGGTCATTCCCCGCACAGTACGTGCCCTGGTTGACTGCCGAGAGGTTTGCCGCCCAATGATATTTCCTGATATCGGGAAGTGCTATACCCCCATCAAACCAGCCCAGTGTCAGTTTTTGCAGCAATATACGGGGCAGGCCATTCCAGAGGAGTTCTCGCGGAGTTGTCTCAAAAGCAGCAAAGGTATCTCTGGGGCACCAAGTCTGGGTAATTTTGGAGGGCATATAGGAATCTTGGCAGCGCCATCATTTTGAACAGCGCTGCCCGCCCCAGCAGGGACAAAGGGAGGGTTTTCCATGTGGCCGAGTCCCTCTGGAGCCGGTGTAGGGGCGGCAGAAGGTTCCTCTCTTATCTGAGGATCCGGTCCCGCTCCATACATTTTATAAAATGTATTGAGTCTCCTCACTGAAGAAGGGGCTTTTGCCTGTGAGAAATCGATGTGTTCTTTCCAAGACCGGTTCCTTTTCAAGCCACATCCCTAAATACTTCAAGCGTCCAAAAATCCTTAAAATGTTACTAGACCTGTATGCAGATCTAGTGACTTGAATAATCTACTCGACCGTACTCTTGTACTTGACCCATATGAATGTTTCTCAGTTCATGTTTCAAAACTCACTTTTAATGTATTACTAAAGCATGATTTGATAGCTCACTGTCATTTACAGACTGCATATATTCCATTAAAAGGTCCTTAAACTTTCCCACTAACATGCATTTTTACTGATAATAATACAGCATACAAACAATTGATTGAAATTGGGTTTCTGATAGATACATCTGCTGTGTGGATTCCTCACCTTGTGAATATCCCCCTTGCGTCAGCAACATTCGGAAATTCTTTTCGTAGCCTCGCGCTGACGTGTACTTGGACGTCATAGAGACACGGCATCGCTCGCGACTCCGCTGACGTCACAGACGCCTACAATAGGCCCACGCCGGCGTGATGACATCAGTTCCCTTTTTTCTGCGTCGTCGACGCTAACGGTTATTGGGAATCTCTGTAGCCAACTGGTACTTTGTTGCCTTTTTGTTGCCATTTTCTGCTTCTTTGTATCCTGTCTATTCGACAATGTCATCTAAGAAGACCGGCTTCAAGCCCTGCAGGGAGTGCGGTAAAATGATGTCTATTACCGACCCGCATGATGACTGCATCTGGTGTTTGAGTTCCGACCATGATGTGGAAGATTGTTCTTCATGTCGGAAGATGAACCCGAAGGCCCTGAGGGAGAGAGAGGCCAAGCTCCTGGTTGCGAAGATGAAGGCTGGGAAAGAGAAATCGTCGAGGTCTCGTTCTCGAAGGGCGAGGTCGAGGACGAAGTCGAGGTCTGGATCTCGAGAGGGGTCGTCTTCGAGGTCGGCATCGGATCATGCTTCGAAGTCGAAGAAGAAACATAAGAAGAGGAGACATGAGTCCCGACGTCGTTCCTTTAAGGAGTCGGGCTCGAGGTCGAGGTCACCGAAGAAGGTACGTTCGAAGGTGGTTACTCTGGATGTCTCTGAGCCTGAAGGTGAGGCCTCACCTTCGGAGTCACACGGGCGGTCTCCTACTCCGGCTCAGAATCCGTCTCCGGCGCCGTCCCCGGCCCGAGAAGAGGAAGAGGCCCAGGAGGATGTGGATTCCGCGCCTGTCGAAGAGCCGAATCCGATCCCTCCTCAGGACCGGCCTGAGGGTTTTCAACCGCCCTTTCCTGCCCCAGGCCAGGACCCTTCGGCGTTTCTTAACGCTATGTATGGCGTCTTCTCAAGGGCGTGGTACCTCTCTGGTGCACCTTCGGGTCCCATGGGTCCTTTGGCTTACAGCTTGGGAGTTCCTCACTCCTATCCTCCAGCTCTGTTTATGCCTTATATGCCGGCTCCGACGCCGCATTGGCAATTCCTGGCTCCGCCGAAGTAGTCGTCACCGATTCCGGCGTCGCCCGCTCCAGATCGTCCTCGAAGGCATTCCTCTGTGCCATCAGATTCGATACCGGCGTCAGTCCCGAATCAGACGGAGCCGCTGGTGGATCCGACTGCGAGGCGTGTGAAGGAGAGGTCCAGAAGGGAAGCTCAACGCCTTTTGGAAGAGCAAAGGTACTTGGATTCACATTCTGATGTGGAGGAAGGTGAATTGGAGGAGAACTGTTTTGAGGAGTTGGCTGATTCAGGAAGCCTTGATTTCTCTCCAGAGTGGGAGTTGCCCTCAGGCTCTGGTGCTCCTTCTAAGGATGTCCAACCTTACCATTTGGTTATGAGGAAGGCTGCTGAACTTCTTCAATTGGCTTTGCCAACGGTAGAGTTTAAATCCAATATCCTCACTGAGGTTTTGCATTCTCCGAAATCCGTGGTGGAACCTTTGCTTCCATTTAATGATGCCTTGACGGATCCCGTTTTGGAGGTGTGGAAGAAACCTTTGTCGGCTCCTGTGATTTCTAAGAGTGTGGCGAGAAGGTACAGGGTTGCACCTGAGGACCCTGCTTTTTTGTCTTCTCATCCTTCACCTGAGAGCCTGGTCATTCAAGCAGCCTGTTCTAAAAAGAGTGTTAGTGCCTTTCCCCAGGTTCCTTGTGAAAAGGAAGCGAAGAAACAAGACCAGGTTGCAAAAAAGACCTTTTCATCGGCAAGCATGGCGTTGAAGTCGACTAATGCCACTTGTCTGATGGGGAGATATGTGCATGCCCTAATGGATTCTTTGCGTGTCCTGGTTCCTAAAGTTCCTGAGGCCAGCAGGAAGGATTTTGAGGAAGTGATCTCTGATACTCAGGCGGCGGCTCGCCAGGTTATACAAAGTGGTCTGGACACTGCCGACTCTGTGGCACGTATCATGGGCACTGCTGTCGCCACTAGAAGGTCAGCTTGGCTGAAATCCTCAGACTTTCGGCTGATGTTCAGGCTACCTTGCTGGATCTTCCTTTTGATGGTTCTGGTCTCTTTATGAAGAAAGCTGATGCGGCCCTTGAGAGATTTAAGGATAGCAGAGCGACAGCTAAGTCTTTAGGTCTCCAGATCAGAGGCTTTTCGACCAACAGGACGTTCAGGGGCTTTGGTCGCTCTTCCTTTCGGAATTACCGACAAGGTCAGCAGCAGCAACAGCAGCAGCAGCAGCAGCAAAATTCTATGTACAGATCGTACAGGGGAAAGCAAAGAGCGCGTCCTCGTGGACGTCAGGCCTCTTCCTCCTCCTCTTCTTCCAACCCCCCTACCTCAGAAAAGCAGCCCTAGTTCTGCTATTCAGGATCATGTGGGTCCGGTGGGGGGTCGGCTTACCCATTTTCTACAGGATTGGGAATCGGTTACATCAGATCTTTGGGTTCTCAATCTGGTAGAAAATGGGTATGCCCTTCCCTTTCGGGAATTCCCTCCGAATTACCCTCCTTGCCAAGGCTTTTGCACCGAGGAACATCTGTCTCTTCTGCAGGAGGAGGTGCTAACTCTGTTACGAAAGGGTGCGATAGAGGTGGTCCCAGAGCAGGAAAGGGGTCAGGGATGCTACTCCCGGTATTTCCTGATTCCCAAGAAGGATGGCAGACTTCGTCCAATCCTGGATCTCAGGATTTTGAATCTCTATCTGAAACAGGAGAAATTCAAGATGCTCACCCTTGTTCAGGTTCTTCAAGCGCTGCTGGAAGGAGACTGGATGGTGTCGCTCGACTTGCAGGATGCGTATTTCCACATTCCCAATCCTGAAGTCGCACAGGAAGTATCTCCGTTTTACGGTGGGATCGCAACACTACCAGTTTGCGGTCCTTCCGTTTGGTCTTACTACTGCGCCTCGAGTCTTCACCAAGGTTATGGCGGTTGTGGCAGCTCATCTCAGAAGGTCGCGGATACCAGTGTTCCCTTATTTGGACGACTGGCTGATCAAAGCGGAGTCGTCAGAGAAGGTGCTCCATCATCTGCAAGTGACAACTTGTTGTTCAGGTTGGGTTTTTCAATAAATGTACCCAAGTCTCACCTGGTGCCCTCCCAGCGCAACCTGTTCATAGGTGCTGTACTGGACACTACTGTATGTTGTGCATTCCCTCTTCCTCAAAGGATTCGCGACATTCAGGAAATTATTCCTTTATTTTTCAATGGAGCGGTCGTTCCAGTCCTGAAGGTCCTTCGCCTGCTCGGTCTGATGGCTTCTTGCATTCTGTTGGTCAACCATGCACGCTGGCACATGAGGGCACTCCAGTGGTGCCTCCGCAGGCAGTGGTATCAGCACAACGGAGATCTCAGGGAGTCAGTGAGGATCTCCAGAGAAACTGCAGCGGATCTGTCTTGGTGGAGCGGGGAAGGCAATCTGTCCAAAGGAAAGCCTTTTCAACTACCTCCATTGGTGGCCACAGTGATAACGGATGCATCCACTCTAGGGTGGGGTGCTCATCCGGGGGATCTGGAGGTCAAGGGTCTTTGGTCTCCAGAGGAAAGGTTTCTTCACATCAACCTTCTAGAGTTGCGGGCGATACGTCTGGCGCTCAAGGCCTTTCTCCCTTCCCTTTGCGGTTGGTTGATCCAAGTCCTGACTGACAACACGACCGCGATGTGGTACATCAACAAGCAGGGAGGAGTGGGGTCGCAGTGTCTCTGCAGAGAGGCTCTGCGTCGCTGGTCCTGGGTTCAGGACCACCAGATTTTGTCTGATGGCAAATCATCTGGCCGTAGTTCTGAACGTGCGTGCAGGCAGACTGTCGGCAGCTCTCTGCCGACCACGAGTGGAGGCTTCACCCGGAGGTGGTACGTCACGTCTTTCGGACGTGGGGGACTCCTCAAGTGGACCTATTTGCCACTCTCGAGAATGCTCACTGCCCGTCCTTCTGCAGTCTCCAGTATCCGATGCAAGGAGCCTTGGGGGACGTGTTTCAGTTGAGTTGGGGAAATCAACTCCTTTACGCGTTTCCTCCCATACCCTTGATTCCTCGGGTTCTGAGGAAGATTCGCCAAGACCGGGCCCAAGTTATATTGGTCGCCCCGGACTGGCCAAGAAGGGTGTGGTATACAGATCTTCTCCACCTCATCTCTCACCCGCCGCTCCGTCTCCATCTCAGGGCAGACCTCCTCTCTCAGATGGAGGGGCAGGTTCTACACCCCCACCTAAAGACATTGCACCTTCATGCCTGGAGATTGAACGGGGCAACCTGATTTCCTTTTCTCTCACATCTGACGTGGTGGATGTCCTCTTGTCAGCCAGGCGTGACTCCACTAAATCTGTCTATTCATATAGATGGTCAAAATTTGTCACTTGGTGGGGTGGGAATTCTATTGTCCCTTTGAGAGCCCGTTTGTCTGATGTTCTCCAGTTTGCTCTTTCTCTGGCGCAGCAAGGGCTTGCTGTTGCCACGGTTAAGGGCTATCTTTCGGAGCTGTCGGCTTTTCTCTGTTTGCCTGACCAGCCATCTCTTTTTAAGTCTCCTGTAGTTTTAAGGTTTTTGAAGGGCCTCACAAATAAGTTCCCTCCTACTCCTTTTATTGTGCCTCAGTGGGACTTAAATCGTGTCTTGACCTTTCTGATGGGTGCTCCCTTTGAGCCTCTTCATAAATGTCCTATGAGGCTTTTAACTCTTAAGGCAGTCTTCCTCGTTGCAATAACCTCGGCAAGGAGGGTAAGTGAGCTTCAAGCTCTTAGTTCCAAGCCCCCTTTCTTGACCATTCATGCTGATCGAATGGTTCTTAGGACCAGTGCAAATTGGGTTTCAGCAAAAATGTTTATCCTTTACACATCACCAAGTTAAGTGTTCTGATTTGTTTTCATTCTAGAAAAAACTTTTTTGATTACACACATTTACTAACAAGCACTGGCGTTTCCAATAGGTTTCGCATTTGGAAAGTTGGAGCTATTGGTTTTGTAAATGACATTTTATATTTATATATTGTTATTGACAATGCCAATAACGATATATAAATATAAAATGTCATTTACAAAACCAATAGCTCCAACTTTCCAAATGCGAAACCTATTGGCAACGCCAGTGCTTGTTGTTGACTTTCTAGCAACATACATCGGGAGAGTAATGACCCCTTTTCCACAGAGATCTACGGCTCTGTCAGGTTGACTTCGCAAGCAACACGTCGTGGGAGATTCACTGCCCCACCACTCCACCGTCCACCACTGGGAGTCTCCTTCTCTCTAACACTCTTTACCGTGGACTATTCAATGTCACCCCTTCTCTGTAACACAGAGACTGTACATCTCATTACAGATATAAAAGAGCGGTTCGCTGCCAACAAGGAACGTTCATTGACAGTTCTTCCCTCAAGTAGGTACCTGCCGTTACCTCCCCAAATTTGTCACCACGCTATATTTCATACACTGAATTCATTTAATTACTTTCAGGTTCTCCCTACAACATCTTGTCCTGACGAAAACCCCACAATGAGGAACTAACAACCCTTCACCAAATAGGGGTCGAAACGTAGACTTCTACATACCCTCAAACCCATAGGAACAGAAGAAATCAATTAATTGCGACATATGTGTTATGATTTTAGGAGAACTGAGGACCTTTTGAACGCTGTAAAGGTTCTACTGTATATAAATGTAATTGTGCCTATGTCACAACACCTTTACACTGTCCCTCACTTATCCATTCACTCCCATTTTCCCAACAAACCTTCTCTCTATCACACTGTGAGCACTGTAAATACCACACGGAATTGAAGTATACTCAAGTAGATACATGAAGTAACATTAATGTTTTGAATTGGAAAAGCATCTAATGAATGTGTCACTTAGTAGAATAAACCTTTGTTCCCGGTGAACAGACCATGAACTGTTTCTGTGGTGAATTGTTTGTTAAAATTCAAGATTATTGATACTACTTCGACCCCTTCTTTAATGCATTGTTATTGCATTCAGTGAGTAATAATCTTTGACGCTGCACTGAAAGCTAGTTCCGATACTTGCATGATGTAGCTGCCAGCTGAATAATAAACCAGAAGTCTGTGAAAAGTAAACAGTGTGGAAATTACCGACAAATGCTGTCTGTTACCAGATCAATACACTACAACAGGCATCAGGTTGAAATTACGGACAGTCCCTGTAATTTACAAACAAGTGGGACTCAAAATATTGGGAGCGACAGCAATTATTTTACTCTGCGCTGCTCTTTCGGTGGCCTTTGACGGCGCTTCCAAACAAACATCTAATTTGCTAGACTAATCCGAACATTCAGACGTTGGAGTTTTCCCCATTAGTTTTCCTTTTCCCTGGATGCCTTTTTGATTTCGCTATTCCTGCATCAATTCGACAAAAAAAAAACGCAAGAGATGGTCGACAAGCATGACTCCAGCGCACCTCCGGTCGCGTCTCAAGGTACGTCACTTTCAAAGCACTTTGATTGGTTTACACTGCAAGAGTGAGCGGGAGGAGAGCCACTGAGGTCTCTTAAAGTGTGGGTATGGCGTTTCTCATGCTCTTCGTTTTGTGCAGTCAGACAGACCTTGAGTGTTTGGTTAGGTAAATGTTTTATAAACTAAGCACTCGGATTTCAGATTCAATGTTATTGTCATCTTTGCTAGGAGGACTGGTCGGATAACAATTGCTTTCTGTTTTGTATTTCTGCTGTCGGATTAAAGAAGGCGTTTTTCAAATACTGCGCCACGGAACACAGACAAAACACGGCTGAAAATTAAATACGACTCTGAATGGCACAAACTTATTTTATAACAACTTTGAATGTAGCCGTACGTTGTAGGTCTAATTTCTCACAAGGGCAATTAGTAGTGGCTGGTGTATATTGTAAATGCTATTTTTGAGGAGTTTAATTCTTTGCGCTTTTCACTTAATTAACATGATGAAGGGGAAGTAATGTAGTGGCTTGAAGCAGAGTTGGTTGATGTTCTAGGTGCTCCTGGGATGTTTTAGGTAAAATCAGTGGTAGAGAGTGGGGACGGGAGGGGAGCACCCGAGGAGCCATACTTGTATTCAATTTACAAAAAAGTAAAGTTTTCAGGCTTTATTTTCCACGGCGGGAGAGCCTGGGGCGGGAATGCGAGCGAGGGGAGGCTGGCAGATTAGGAGGGAAGCTGGATGGGGGCAGGAGAGCCTGGTGGGGGGGCGTGAATACGCGAGGGGAGGCAGGCGGATTAGGAGGGAAGCCTGATGGGGGCGGGAGAGCCTGGTGGGGGGGCGTGAATGCGAGCGAGGGGAGGCAGGCGGATTAGGGAGATGCTCGTGCTTATGTGGTCACGTGACCCGCTTTTGTGGTCACGTGACCTCACATGCACTGTGAAGAAACCGCAGTAGTTTCACTAGTCGATCAAGCCTTGAATTTTCGCCTATTCCATTCGCAAGCAAATGGTAATAGGCGAAACCTAAAAAAAGTGCTTTCATTACTACTAAAACACATTTGAAATGTTTGTACAGTTAATTTACAAGCTTTTCAAATGCTGTGTGCTAAAAAAAAACCTGACTCATACAGCCTTTCATTTCACATTCTTTGTGCAGCACGATTATCACAGTTTACTCTGCTGCTTTTTAGGTTATGCCTAAACAGTGCTTGCACTGTGCTTGAGAAATCTATTGTTTTTAATACAAACTTAAATGGGACTTACATCCTGCCTTCTCTCTTTCCTGGTTTCTCATTGGTTCCTGTGCATGCCACTTACTTTTCCTCCATTTCTATTGGCTGTAGCATATTTTCCTGCATTTACCAATGCTTGACCCTCATCTGCTTCTCTTATCAGTTTCCCGCCACCGAAATACGGTCCGCTATGGTGCGAATATATTTTCATAAAGTTTCGCCTTTTACTCTTGCAGCGTATTTGTATAATAAATTATCGCCTGGAGAGTAAGTGATTTGCAAAAAATCACAGAATGTTGCACGGCGCCACCGAGACTTGAACCAGGATCTCCAGCTCTCAAGTCAGCAGCTCTAGCTGCTGCACCACATCCTCTCCATTCCATTGTTATCTGTCAGGGAGCTCTTTCCTTCTGCCTGATGATTGATGAAAACAACTCTTCATTCACTACATAGGCGAAACCGATGCATTACCAATGCTTGTTTTATCCTGGAGATTCAAATTTCTTTTTCTGACTGTGAATTGTATGACATAAGCTGAGATTTGACCTCTTTCCCTGAAGGAAGAGCAAATGTGCAAGTTTAAAACAAGATTTAAAGGCATCTTTAAAGCTCATTCTCTTTGAGAGAACAGATCACCTGTTCTTTATTAGCTTGTCAGAACAGTCTAGTAGGCCCTAAAAATAGCTCACCCTGAAAATCAACTTACCTTAGTCAGTGGGTGAGTAGTTTTGTCTAGGCTTGTACTTGTACGTTTTTAAGTCTCAATTTTAGCATTCTTTAGTAAATAAACTTTACCTTCTCATTCTCAAATGGAAGTACTTTGGTTTTCTCCAGGTTTCTTATTAGTTTTTTCATATTATATTAATCCTCAAAGGCATCTTACTTCCTCTGTAGGCCAATTTCTGTAAAAATCCATGATCGCTTAATCATCTGCATAGAGAAGACAACTTATATGTTCACCACTCCTTTTGGGGCTAAAACGTTTTTTTTTCTTTTTTTTTTTTAAACTGATTTTATTTTCAAGTGGCACATATATCGCACAGCTCTGCATCCCAGAGTCATCTGCACAATCCACCCACACAGATATGATGTTTGACTTTTCCCAATGTTGCCCAAACACATTTTTGCCACAAATAAATTGAAAGCCCCAACTCTCCCACCCCCCCCTCCTCCCCTCATCGCAAATGGTCTGCTCAGCCCTGCCCCCCACATACGTGAAAAGCCAGGCAAATGGAACTCCCTGATCCCTCTGCCCTTGCACCTCCACCCCCCCACATCTTAGCCATAACCTCACAAAATCACAATAAATGTGTTTCCTCCGCCGGTGGCGGTTCTAGCATCAGACCTCGATAGTCCGCCCAGCATCTGCAGATTTTGTAGTGCTTGCGTGGGCATCCACTGGCAACAAAGATGGGCTGTTCCAACCTCCTACATAATTCCAGCCCTTTCTTCCATCCGGCTAAAGACGTGGCCCTAGGTGCCTTCCATGCCCTGGCGATGTCCCTCTTCGCCATTGTGAAACCCAACAGCAAGAGGTGTCTCTCGTAAGTATTACCGCCTATCCTCTCCATGACGTGCAGTAAGGCCAATTGTGGTGTGCGTGAGAGCCTCCACCCCAGTACTTCTGATAGACAGTCAAACACCCCCTCCAAAAACGATCCAAGGACAGTCCATGCCATACCGTGTGAATGTGCCCTCCTCCCGCCCGCAGCGAAGACACTCGAGGGAGGCAATCAACCCCGCTCTCCAAAAGCGGACCCATGCATAGTAGACCCTGTGAAGGTACTTAAACTAGACAAGGTGGAGTGGCACAGCTATAGCTGCACCCCGCGGTGCAGCCAGGGCCTCCGTCCAATCCTCCTCCTCCAATGATCCCACGCCCTCCTCCCAGTTCCGGAGCTTCTGCAGTGTAGAGGACCAGGGATTGGTATATACGGGAAATGTTTCGGTGTTGCAAGTCTCCCATGAAAACCTTTGCTTCTAGTGAACTGAATTCCGGCAGGGACTCCAAACCCTCTAGGCTGGGGGATAGGGCATGCCGAAATTGAAGGTAGCGAAAGACCTGGGACCGTGGCATATGAAACTCGGCCTGAAGATCTTGGAAGGACTTGAGTGTCAGGCCCCTCATGACAACCCGAAGTGCTGAGATGCCTATATTGTCCCACTCCCAAACCCCTGGCAAAGACGAAAATTGAGGTAGACGCCCATTGTTCCAGAGGGGGGGTCTCCCTAGTCAAGGTTTTCCACCAACCCATTTGTTGCAGTGCCTGTCTCCAAATCAAAAATACCACCCTCGTAATAGCCGGCAGAGAGTCCCTCAAGGGCGCCAAGTAGAGAATTGTGTGTAATGAATGGTGCCCCATAAGCCATCGCTCGACAGCGTATGTCTGGTCTCCTCTGTCACTGTACCACCACTCGTTGAGGACCAACAGATGCAAAGCTTGATAATATGATAGGACATCAGAAGAGGCCAGACCCCGCCAGCATGTTGACAAGAAACATGTACGCAGAGCTACGCGCACCTTACCCCCCCCCCTCCTCCGATAAGAACTGCCCAAGCGCTGCGTTCACCTGTCGGAATCATCGGGCCGAGATCTGATATGGATGGTTTTGCAGCTGGTAGAGGAGTGCCACCATTTTGAAGATTGCCGACCTGCCATACAGTGATAGGGGCATACGAGACCAGGACTTAAGGTCTTCCTGAGTCCGTGCTTAAACGGGAGCCAAATTTCGCTCCCTGGATATCGCGGGGAAATCTGACAAAAACACCCGTAGATATTTGAGTCCCCCCGCGCGCCCAAGCCTGTCTGCTCTCCCAGAAGCCATATAGTCGATTCACTGGGGTTCATATAAAGCCCCGAGATCTTCCCAAAAATCTGCATAATTCGCAGCAGCCATGGCCCCGTCCTATCTATAGCCGTAAGGAAGAAGAGGACATCATCCGCACACAATGCGTTCCTGTCAGACAGGCCCATTCAAACCCCCAAATCTGCGCATCTATACGCACCCATGCTGCTAGAGGCTCCATGGCTAGCGCAAACAAATACGGGGACAGGGGGCAGCCCTGCCTGGTGCCCCCTCCGATGGAGAAGGCAGAGGATGCTGCCCCATCCATCCACACCAACGCCGTCCGATCTGTGTACAGAAGCGTATGGTAGGAGGGAAAGCGTGGTCCAAAGTCAAGTCGTCTCAATAGAGCAAAGAGATGAACCCAACTTAGGGAATCAAACGCCCTGTCCATGTCGGCCAATAAGAGTGCCGCTGGTTCCCCCAGCCGCCGGGCAGCTGCTATCGCCACATGCGCTCGGCTAATGTTGTGCCTGGTTGTTCTCTGAGGCATAAATCCAGCCTGGTCCAGATGCGCCAGGCCGAAGATGTGGGGCAAAAGGCGATTGGCTAAGGCCTTGGCCAAGACCTTAGCCTCCACATTTAAAAGAGAAATAGGACGGTACGAAGCATGCTGCTCCGGCGGCCTGCCCGGTTTATGGAACACCACCACCTCCGCGTTTCTCCAATCAGGAGAGAGCAAGCTTCGCTCTCGAGCCTCCTCTATTATGGGGCGAAAATAAGGGGCCAACTGTACAAAATAACTCTGAAAGAATTCACTAGGGAATCCATTGGGTCCCGGCGCCTTCCCGGAGTTAAGTTCCTCCAATGCCGCACCCAATTCTTTGTCTGTCAATGGGAGCTCCAGCTTGTCCCTCACCTCATCTGACACTGTTTTAAGCGGTAGATCAGAGATAGATTTATCGATAACAGCAGGCGATAGGCATTCCTTGAGCGCATATAGGGCCGCATAATACTCTGCGAAGCTTTCCGCAATGGCCGGGGGTCCGTAATAGGTTCTCCCGCCTGGTCGATCACGCCTGGCAGGGCCTGGGAATGGATGATTTCCTCACACAGTCGATGCAGCATCTTGCTGGACTTATCTCCCCACTGATACACTCTATTGTGTGTCGCTAGCAAGGCCTGACTGGCCTCGTCCATCACTTCGGCTGCATAGCTCTGCTGGGCCACCAATAATTGCCTCCGAAAATGGCCCCCTCCTGCTTCGCAGCTCCTGCACTCAAGGGCTTCCATTTCCAGTTCCGCCTGCCGTAACCCCACTCTGTTTCCTATGCGCTGCCGCGCACCAAGAAATATCCAGCCCCCTCAGAGTGGGCTTCAGAGCCGCACCGGAGACGGAACCTGCATTAGTTGTTAAGTATTGGTTAATGGCGTCGCTCATATGTTCTCCATATTCTCCATTCTGCAGATGCCATACTGAGAGGCGCCACCTAAATGGCTGTCGTCCTCGCCCAGTCGAAGCGTAAGAGCTATCGGGAATGGTCAGAGAGGCCCCAGGACAGGATCTCCGCCGACACCACTCTTCCAACTGCAGTCCTTGGGACAAAGAGGTAGTCCAGTCTGGAATAAGAGTCCTGCACCGCAGATGCATAGGTGAATTCCCAGTGATCGCCATTTAGGTGCCGCCACACATCAGTCCAGTCAAGTCCCGTCACTAAGGAGCAATCTCGTGGTGTGGCCCCCCTCCTTTCCACCCCCGGCCGCCATCGATCCCTGGTCCGCTCCAAAACGTCATTCCAGTCTCCCCCGACCACCGATAGGATATCCAGCATGTTTGTCCATAGAGCCATCAATCGTTCAACTAAATTCCACTGCAGAGGGGGAGGGCCATAGACACTGCTCAGCACCAGGGGGTCTGCCCCAATCTTACCTTGAAGGAATAAGTAGCGCCCCTGTGTGTCGGACCACTGCCTATCATGGGTAAAAGGAACCCTGCGATGTATCAGAATCGCGACCCCCGTGAGCCCCTTGTGAAGCCGGAGTGGAAGACCTGCTAAAAGCCAAATCGCTGAAGGCAGAGCGCCTTCGTACCCATGAGGTGTGTTTCCTGTAGCATAAGTAGATCCGCCCCCGCTCGCTTAGCGTAGCGAAGCAGGGTCCCGCGTTTAATTTTATCCAGGGCACTGCGAACGTTCCAGCTAATAATACAGAGAGTAGCTGGTGTCACCTGCTCTCCTCTGGGCGTACTAGCCATCTGGGCGGACATCTACACCAATAGCCATTGTGGGGACATTTAGGTACAAAGGAGAAGAGCAATTAACCAGCAGTAGCCGTGCGATCTGACAAAACCAACCCCCCCCCCCAAAAAAACCCCCACCCTATACCTCACGAACATTGAAGCATCAGTCGCGGTGGGGCTAGACCCGGATCCCCAACGGGGGACCGGAGTGTGCTCCAACCAATGGTTCCCCAACATACATCCCCTAGTCCCTGGGCATGTCCCACGCCGACAAGGGCCCGGCAGAGAAAAACCGGCCCATATCACAGTCTCTTCCGACCAGCATTAAACAGTTTGGCAATGTAGAACTCTGCAGCTCCTCGTGGACCCTTTCATCAATCTGCCGATAACTGACACCCAGGCACCGAGCCCTGCACAGGTTCGCCATGTTGGCTTGCCAAACCACCCCCCTCCAGGACTAAAACTTTTAGTTAGGCCTAAAATTTTTATTAGATCTGTCAGAAAATTAAGAACAATATTGGCACCAGAACCCAACCATGTCTGGGGTCATTCCTAATATTTGTTCTCAGTGAGTGAGCCCCATCGACCTCTAATTCCACCTGTGCTTAGTTGTCTATCGGCACTCCAGCAGGGTCATGAGTAAAACATACGGAATGTTAGTTTTTTAGGGCTTCCCATAACTAGGCCTTATCAACTGAATTCAATGCCGAGCGGAAGTACACAAAACAGTAACACTCTGTGTTGCTCTAGAATCTAGAGATTTATTTTTAGCTATAGCCCATAAACTTTAAACAGTAGTCTGCTGTCGATTGTCCCCCTTTCAATCACTCTTGCTCTATGGGGATTAGCTAGTTCATTTCAGTCCATTCTTTGAAAAACCCCAGAAAGATTTTGAAGGAAGACTTACCCACCCACATCCAACAAGTTTATTTGCCTGTAACTTCCTGTGGCTGCAAAATCATCTTTTGTGTACAGGAGTTTAATCATTGTCCCCTTCTATCTATCTGGGAAAATTCCTGTTGAATTAATTTCTTGGAATAATAAATGAAGCAGGCTAAACCACCAATCGATATTCATTTTTAGGTCTCGCCTGCCGATGCGCTTGCGCATTCGAGCTGGCGAGAGATATAGGGGCTTATCCAGAGTTTAACCAAAGTGGCGATTTGATGCAGTGCACGTGTGCTTTTAGGTCAATGCGCAAGCGCAATGAGTTAAAATCCGCGTGCACAGCATCAAATCGCCAGCCATCTGTTCCCCAGCTTGGTGCCGCCAGCAGCTCATCCCACTCCACTCCGCCCCCTGCTGCATCAAAGCATGCGCTCTGACTCAGCCATTTCTGGTAACCATGTTGTTCCTGCTTACATTTCACATGCTTTACCTTAAGCAGTCCAGGCGGACCCAGAGGGCTACAGACACACTACAATGCTGGCCTCATTATTGCCCCACCTCCACCCCGTCCTTGCAAGAATATGGCTGTGGCCCACTTTTGTTTGGTTCGGCATATCAGTGCGGCACGCCGCGTTTTATGTTTACATGTATCCGCATCGGATTCTTGCACTACTGGCCCGGTCGGAAAGTGTTAAGGTAACCATGTTGTTCCTGCTTACATTTCACATGCTTTACTTAAGCAAGAATATCGAGGCTGCCCACTTTTGTTTGTTTCTGCATATTAACGCGGCATGCCACGTTTTGGCTTTGCATGTATCAGTGTCTTATTCTTGCTCTGCTGGCCCGATTGGAGTGTGTTAAAGTAATCATGTTATTGATGCTTACATTTCAGGTGCTTTTCTTTCGTTCTGTTATTTAATTAATCCACTACAAATGCACACGTATGTATGCGTGCGACTCACCGTAGTCTGCCTGGGTGCATGTCTTTAGCGCGAGGAGTGGTACACAAAGGCACTCGGTGAGGAACGCACCTTTTAACAACACTCGAGCAGCACTCGCGCTCATCTGCCCTTTGCTCCTTTTATCGTCTGCCTCTTCCTTCCCCACTGCTTGTTATTTGAAGGATGCATGCTCATCCCCACTGCCAAGGGTTTTTAAACCCAACAAGCTGAGCATTCCTAATTCCTAGCCCTCCCTCCCACAAACGAATTCCATGGAGACAGAGCCCCAGGCTGGGAGAGTACAGTAGTTGGGCCGGAACATGGGGGCTGGGATGAGGACGTTTGTGCCAGCAGCGAACACCAGGCAGTAGCACGTATTTTGTTAGAAAGGGTATCTTTTGAAAATATTGATTTTCTCCTACCTTATTATGGTTACAAAATTCAAATTAAGTAGCGGAAGTACTTTTACTGTTTTAGCCAGGCTTCTCTTTGAGTGGGACTTTGGACAGCTGTTGAACGGATTTTGGCACTTAACAGACCGCTATAAATTTGGCAGATCTGGACTGTAAATTGCATGTAAAATAATGGCAATACAACGCCCGCCCACCTTTCGGGCTTCTAGTGTAGTAACAAGCCATCGAATGAAAGGTCTATGGTCCCTCATTTGACCACTTGGATTTAAAGGATAACTGTTAAAACACTGCGTTTAGTATATCTTTCGTCAGCATGTTTCATGTGATTTTTGCAGCGCCCCGACGCTCACCGGCGGTGCTGGTTCATAGTCATTGTAATAGGTGCGTTGGTGTCGAATGAGGTCGTTCTGAGTCGGAGCTGCACAGTTTCCTTTAACACACCCTCTCCAAATCGCCAGCCATCTGTTACCCAGCTTGGTGCCGCTAGCAGCTCTTCCCGGTTCGCTCCGCCCTGTGCTGCATCAAAGCGTGCGCTCTGACTCAGCCATTTCTCCTCCCCTTTCCGTTTCACGGCCGCCAGGCCGTGTCTCCTGTTTTTTTACTTTTTTCCCCTACTTGTTTACTCTCTCGTCCTCTTCCTCTTGTTTCTCTTGTTAACACAGCAGTCCGTGCGGCCGTGTCTCCCCAGCTTGGTGCCGCCAGCAGCTCTTCAAAGGATTTCTCCTCCCCTAATTATTCACGGCCGCCCGGCCGTACTTTCACTTTCACGGCTGGTAGGCCGTGTCTCTTTTTTTTTTATTTACTTCTTCATGGACTCCTCCTACCCTCCTCCCACCCTCCCCGCTCTTGCTGGTATGTCTTTGACATGTCCGTGGTTTCTTATACCCTACTTTACTTATTTTTTTGTTTTCAACACATTTCTTCCAGTCTTTCCCTTTCTGTTCTCCTTATTCATTAAGCGATTTTCCCAGAGTTTTCTGTTAGCCATGTTACTCTCTCATTATCCTTTTAATATGTATATTTTTGATTATCATCCGTTTCTATTATCCATCCGCTGATTTACTTTGTCTTCTATTATTATTGTCTGCCGTTCTCATTTTCTTCTGGTCCTCCTATCTTTCAGCATCTCACCGTTTATCTTTTTCTTACGATCTTTTACCCCATCCCCTTTTTAAGTATACCCGTTTTTAGGAACTGGAATAAAATAAAACGATATAAGGCGAACATACCGCAGTTTCCTCTGCTCTGTCATTGTGTCCTAACATCCCACTCACTTGTGCCTGCATGTAAAATCAATCATCTTGCTGACTTAGAGACCCTTAACACACCTGCTTTGGCCTTAAAAGATCACACCCGTTTTATGTTCCGGTCCCCTTTTTACTCCCAATCACAGGATGGGGCACCAGCTCAAATATTGATTCTTAATAAGACTGCAAGTGCGCTAAAAATGCCAAATTCTCATTTCGCGTGTGAAAGGACCGATTCCCAGGGTTCTTGGCCAGCATCTGTGTTTGAAGTTACTGCTCGTTTCTCGTACACAAATCACAATCCTTCCCTTTGAAACCCATCAGCGAGTGTTGTTGCTATCACTAGTGCAGCAGGTGCAGTGGCACCAACGCCGAGTGGTTAGCAACTCCCGCTGCAGCCTCGTCCTTGCTGCATTTTAGTACCCACATGGTGGGCAAGTGTTACCCTTTTCTTTGGTTGCATAAGGTAGCATGGAACTTAAGTTGTGCTCGCGCGCTTCTGGTGTTCTGGGAATGGACACTCGTGTACTAGCTATGCGCTTTAGACGTGTTATCATTCATTCCAGTATTTTGCACTAAATGCAGGTGCACTGTTAACACTGGTTCAAGAGCAGTTGGAAGTCTTTCAAGGCATTCCAGGTACATGATGTGGTTCACGCTGTTCTAAATCTTCTCCACTTTTTTTGGTCATTGGTGGTAAACCTGTTCCGAAAGAAATCATTTTTGTGTTTTAAAATGAAAATTTTCAATGAGCAACCAAACACGTCGTCTTACAAGTGCACCTGCAACCAGTGACACAAGTGTCCTTCCTATGTCGACTTGTAGTTAGTTCGTGCGCGAGGAGCGGCCACCTCGTCCTCACTCTAACACAATAAGTGCCTCTTTTAACATATACACTGAAGGATGTGTCTACTGTTTTTTTTACTCTGGGAAATAACGGTTCTACTGCGTTTACCTCTAACCCGCTGTATTTTCACCGACATGTCATGGGAGTATTCATTTTTGGCGTTAATGTTCAACGCTGCATTAACCGCTTTTCAGGACTACAGGTGGGAGCACACCTATGGTAAATAGATAATTAGATTACAACAGTGACATTTTCACAGACACTTATTTGGATCTGTCAAATAAACAAACGAGGATTTTCTTTTTTACGTTTCTTCAGTCAGAGCTATGAGTGTGCACATTTCAGCGAGTTAGAAAAGACAAATGCTTCCATGGGTTGTTTGAACAATCTGCTCGCGTATGAGCTTTTAAACATTGTAGCATTCAGTCATTTGTATGGGGGCTTTCAGCGAGTTTCCAATACACAATGCTTCCCTGGCATTCCCTTTCTGAAAATAGCCAGCTCACGAATGAGCTTTGATGTAAAATTGCAGCATTGTAGCCGGCGTGATTTAGGATTCTGAACTGGGAACTGCCACTCTCGCTTAGTAAATTAGACTCCAAACATTTGTTCTCTTGTGCCTTCAACATGATAAGCCGGCTCGGCAGTGAACTTGCAAAGTAGACAAAGTCGTTTCGCTCAATTCTATGTGAGGGACATTGACTTTAGGAACAGAATGGAACAGATTAGGCAACGCTTACTTACAGGGGAAAACTAAACATGTACCTTTACTAATGCTATAGATGTAACATTTGCTAATTTTATAACTATTGCCATTTCTAATAACAAAATTAATACTTTTATATTTTGAAAAACATAAACAAAAATTAAAAAATATTTACATTTGCCACACCAAAAACTCAAACTTTTCTATTGCGAGACCTATTGCATTTCCAATGCTTGTTATTATTACTGCCGGCAGGTTACCCGGACAGGCTTCTCTAGTAAGCTTTAACAATGAAAAAGTCTCCTAAATAGTTTCTCCTGAGAATAATTATTTAATTTCATTGTTTATATTTAGTGTAAGCAGGCGAGTTCAAGTTTATTTTACTGCATAGTTACTGAAAACCATTGCAATACAGTAAAAAGCCACTAAAACCATAAATCCACTTGGTTAACTATAGTACTATGCATATGTAACTGATAGTAGCACCTTACAGACGTGAACCAGCTAAAAATAGATGATCATAAGCATTTGATAATTCTTAATGTAATTCAAAAGACAGCATTTTTATATAACAGCCGCCGTACTCTTCACTGAGGGTAAAGTGCGCTATGTGTAAATGTAAATGTATAGGCATTTATATAGCGCACTACTTACCCGGAGGGTCCCAAGGCGCTTCGACCGCTGCGAAACCCTTCCTGGCTTCCCTGAGAGATGGTCCCTTAATGGGTATCTCCAGGGTGAGACCAGGCATCCCCGGCGGTCTGGTGGGGCCGTTAGTGAAGATGAGGCAAGCTAATGCCCAGAGTTGCCGAGTGTTATCGCTGATCAGAGTGGGCACCGAGGCGAGAGAATTATCGAGTCCGCTGACCCTGGTCCAGAAACCTGCCGCGCCGGGATTCGAACCCTGGTCCCGGGCCGTCCTCTGCTCTCGGGTCTGCCGCCTCTAACCAGTGAGCCACACTACACGTATTTATAGCGCTAAATCTCAGGAATCTCAGGAATCCTTCCCAGCATGATTCTCTCAGCAAAATTAAGTCGATCGATCCTAGGTGTAATATGTTCGAGGCATGTGGGCTGCTGAATTCATATCTGTGCATAGATCGCCGCCTAGTGTTGGGTAGTGTTTCGATTTTGTTTCCGATGCTTTCAGTTTTGTGGTTACTGATGTTTTTTGTTTCGATTTCGATCGATCAACCGTTGGCTCTTTTGAATTGTCCGTAGCCGGGCCTTGAAGCGAGGCTGTAGAACTATGCGCTTGATCTTGGGTAAGGCCTTGTGGCGATCCCTCGACCTGAGCCTTATTGACTGTTTTAGTCTCGGACCCCATACCAACGGTTGGGCCTAGCTCCTCGCTCGATCTATCTTCTACGGCCCCAAAGGCCTCATCGTCGTCTCCTACCTCGTCGACGACGTCTTCATTTTCGACCATCTCCTCATCCTCTGCGTCATAACTGGAGTCAAGCTCTGATGCAGGATCTGACTGGTTCTCTTGAACCTCCTGCTCGACCCCCTCATCTTCCTCAGCATCGAAGATGTTCACTGGGTCAGGCGCTGTCTGCTGGATTTCCTTCCGCGCCGCGTGTCGAAGGCGAAGTGTTTTCTTGGACCGGAACCGAGAACAAGCCATACAGCTGGCTTCATCGTGATCCGGAGACAGGCACTTGTTGCACACCGGGTGGACATCGATGTGAGGATACTTGGAGTTGCAAATGGGACATCTCTTGAATGAGCTCCGTTCCATCATCGATCGTCGATAAGGCCTCTGGCGTCGACCGGGCCTTTGGTGCTGAATAGCCATGCGGCTCTTTTCGACGTCCGGCTCGAGAATTGAGCTGGAACGAGTACTCGGCACCGATCGCAAAGTCAATACCGACGATACCTAGAGGCCTTTAGGCCAAATATAAAGTTTTCTATCGATTTCGAACTTGAGTTAACAAATATACATCCGAAACCAATGGCGGAAAAAAACAATCTGG